>NC_060187.1:8663258-8683258 GCF_021184085.1 Oncorhynchus gorbuscha | reverse complement strand
ATCCTAAGGCGTGGATGGGCTCCATCTACTACAACACTCTCAAAGCCATGGACTGCATCCCAGCAGGTGAGGCCTCCTCGCTTTCTCTTTACCTCTCTCTCTCTACCTCTCTCTCTCTCTACCTCTCTCTCTCTCTACCTCTCTCTCTCTCTCTACCTCTCTCTCTCTCTCTACCTCTCTCTCTCTCTCTACCTCTCTCTCTCTCTCTACCTCTCTCTCTCTCTCTCTACCTCTCTCTCTCTCTCTCCCTCTCTCTCTCTCTACCTCTCTCTCTCTCCCCCCACCCCCCCTCTCTCTCTCCACCCCCCATCTCTCTCTCTCTTTCCCTCTCTGTTTGTTTGTAAGTACTGAGTATTGTTCTGTGTGTGCAGAGCTGCCCCAGTCCCTGCGTTGGTGTGTGTTGTCCAGCGATGAGCAGCAGAAGTGTACAGACATGGCCGAGGCCTTCAGTGCCAAGTCTCTGGTCCCCAATATCCAGTGTGTGATGGGATCTTCAGTGGACGACTGCATGAAGAAGATCCAGGTACATTTGACTTTTCTAAACCCTGCCTACCTGCCACTCCAGCAGGCTCAATCTTACTTCTCAAGGTCTTAGAATGAAAGAAGGGGCGGCAGGTAGCCTTGTTTAGAGTGGAGGGGCGGCAGGTAGCCTAGCGGTTAGAGTGGAGGGGCGGCAGGCCTAGCGGTTAGAGTGGAGGGGCGGCAGTCCCTAGCGGTTAGAGTGGAGGGGCGGCAGGTAGCCTAGCGGTTAGAGTGGAGGGGCGGCAGGTAGCCTGCGGTTAGAGTGGAGGGGCGGCAGGTAGCCTAGCGGTTAGAGTGGAGGGGCGGCAGGTAGCCTAGCGGTTAGAGTGGAGGGGGCAGGTAGCCTAGCGGTTAGAGTGGAGGGCGGCAGGTAGCCTGCGGTTAGAGTGGAGGGCGGCAGGTAGCCTAGCGGTTAGAGTGGAGGGCGGCAGGTAGCCTAGCGGTTAGAGTGGAGGGGCGGCAGGTAGCCTAGCGGTTAGAGTGGAGGGGCGGCAGGTAGCCTAGCGGTTAGAGTGGAGGGGCGGCAGGTAGCCTAGCGGTTAGAGTGGAGGGGCGGCAGGTAGCCTAGCGGTTAGAGTGGAGGGGCGGCAGGTAGCCTAGCGGTTAGAGTGGAGGGCGGCAGGTAGCCTAGCGGTTAGAGTGGAGGGGCGGCAGGTAGCCTAGCGGTTAGAGTGGAGGGGCGGCAGGTAGCCTAGCGGTTAGAGTGGAGGGGCGGCAGGTAGCCTAGCGGTTAGAGTGGAGGGGCGGCAGGTAGCCTAGCGGTTAGAGTGGAGGGGCGGCAGGTAGCCTAGCGGTTAGAGTGGAGGGGCGGCAGGTAGCCTAGCGGTTAGAGTGGAGGGCGGCAGGTAGCCTAGCGGTTAGAGTGGAGGGCGGCAGGTAGCCTAGCGGTTAGAGTGGAGGGCGGCAGGTAGCCTAGCGGTTAGAGTGGAGGGGCGGCAGGTAGCCTAGCGGTTAGAGTGGAGGGCGGCAGGTAGCCTCGGTTAGAGTGGAGGGGCGGCTTTCCTAGGTAGCCTAAAGGTTAGAGTGGAGGGCGGCATACCTAGCGGTTAGAGTGGAGGGCGGCAGGTACCTAGCGGTTAGAGTGGAGGGGCGGCTTCCTACCTAGCGGTTAGAGTGGAGGGCGGCAGGTAGCCTAGCGGTTAGAGTGGAGGGGCGGCAGGTAGCCTAGCGGTTAGAGTGGAGGGGCGGCAGGTAGCCTAGCGGTTAGAGTGGAGGGGCGGCAGGTAGCTAGCGGTTAGAGTGGAGGGGCGGCAGGTAGCCTAGCGGTTAGAGTGGAGGGGCGGCAGGTAGCCTAGCGGTTAGAGTGGAGGGGCGGCAGGTAGCCTAGCGGTTAGAGTGGAGGGGCGGCAGGTAGCCTAGCGGTTAGAGTGGAGGGGCGGCAGGTAGCCTAGCGGTTAGAGTGGAGGGGCGGCAGGTAGCCTAGCGGTTAGAGTGGAGGGCGGCAGGTAGCCTAGCGGTTAGAGTGGAGGGGCGGCAGGTAGCCTAGCGGTTAGAGTGGAGGGGCGGCAGGTAGCCTAGCGGTTAGAGTGGAGGGGCGGCAGGTAGCCTAGCGGTTAGAGTGGAGGGGCGGCAGGTAGCCTAGCGGTTAGAGCGTTGGACTAGTAACCGAAAGGTTGCTAGATCGAATCCCCTGAGCTGACAGGGTGTAAAAATCTGTCATTCTGCCCCTGAACAAGGCAGTTGTTCTTAACTGACTTTCCTAGTTAAATAAAGGTTAAATAAAAATACTATGTTTGGCAGACTCATAGGGCTCTTCCTACAGGGGCTGTTGAAAGTAGGAAACAGGTCTTCCCTTCTGTGTGTTTGTAGAATAAAGAGGCAGATGCCATCACCCTGGATGGAGGTTACATCTACACAGCAGGGAAAAGCTACGGCCTGGTGCCTGCTGCTGGGGAGAGCTACACAGGTATGATCCCTCTACAACCAAACTGACCCGACTACGTTTTCCTTAAGTTCTTTCCATGGGCTTTGATCATGTGATGATTTGCTGCAAATCAAAATGTCTTTTGGGACAATAACTATAGACGTACACTGAAGCCTCCTCCTCTCTCCCTCCTCTCTCCCTACTCTCTTCCCTACTCTCTTCCCTACTCTCTTCCCTACTCTCTTCCCTACTCTCTTCCCTCCTCTCTTCCCTCCTCTCTTCCCTCCTCTCTTCCCTCCTCTCTTCCCTCCTCTCTTCCCTCCTCTCTCCCCTCCTCTCTTCCCTCCTCTCTCCCCTCTCTTCCCTCCTCTCTCACTCAGGGGACAGTGATGGCAGTGTCTACTATGCTGTGGCAGTGGTGAAGAAGTCCAACAGTGACATCACCACGCTGGAGAACCTGAGGGGGAAGAGCTCCTGTCACACTGGCTACGGCCGTACAGCTGGCTGGAACATCCCCATGGGTCTGCTCATAGAGAAAGGTCTCATCAGACCAGCTCATTGTCAGATACCACAAGGTAATACACCAGGAACTCTGTCTGTCTGTCTGTCTGTCTGTCTGTCAGTGCCTTTGCGCACAAGCATTGGAGTGTGTGAGTTGATCTGTCTCTCTCTCCTCCTGTTCTCCTCAGTAGATCTGATTGTCTCTCTCTCCTCCTGTCCTCCTCAGTAGATCTGACTGTCTCTCTCTCCTCCTGTTCTCCTCAGTAGATCTGACTGTCTCTCTCTCCCCTTCTGTCCTCCTCAGTAGATCTGACTGTCTCTTTCCTTCTGTCCTCCTCAGTAGATCTGACTGTCTCTCTCTCCTTCTGTCCTCCTCAGTAGATCTGACTGTCTCTCTCTCCTTCTGTCCTCCTCAGTAGATCTGACTGTCTCTCTCTCCTTCTGTCCTCCTCAGTAGATCTGACTGTCTCTCTCTCCTTCTGTCCTCCTCAGTAGATCTGACTGTCTCTCTCTCCTTCTGTCCTCCTCAGTAGATCTGACTGTCTCTCTGTCCTCCTCAGTAGATCTGACTGTCTCTCTGTCCTCCTCAGTAGATCTGACTGTCTCTCTGTCCTCCTCAGTAGATCTGACTGTCTCTCTCTCCTTCTGTCCTCCTCAGTAGATCTGACTGTCTCTCTCTCCTCCTGTTCTCCTCAGTAGATCTGACTGTCTCTCTCTCCTTCTGTCCTCCTCAGTAGATCTGACTGTCTCTCTCTCCTTCTGTCCTCCTCAGTAGATCTGACTGTCTCTCTCTCCTCCTGTTCTCCTCAGTAGATCTGACTGTCTCTCTCTCCTCCTGTTATCCTCAGTAGATCTGACTGTCTCTCTCTCTCCTTCTGTCCTCCTCAGTAGATCTGACTGTCTCTCTCTCCTTCTGTCCTCCTCAGTAGATCTGACTGTCTCTCTCTCCTTCTGTCCTCCTCAGTAGATCTGACTGTCTCTCTCTCCTTCTGTCCTCCTCAGTAGATCTGACTGTCTCTCTCTCCTTCTGTTCTCCACAGTAGATCTGACTGTCTCTCTCTCCTCCTGTTCTCCACAGTAGATCTGACTGTCTCTCTCTCCTTCTGTCCTCCTCAGTAGATCTGACTGTCTCTCTCTCCTTCTGTCCTCCTCAGTAGATCTGACTGTCTCTCTCTCCTTCTGTCCTCCTCAGTAGATCTGACTGTCTCTCTCTCCTTCTGTCCTCCTCAGTAGATCTGACTGTCTCTCTCTCCTCCTGTCCTCCTCAGTGAACAGCTGTCTGACTGGTTTCCCTGGCTCCTGTGAGATCTGTGTGTGGGGGACAACAAAGGTTCTCCACAAGTAGATCTGACTGTCTCTCTCTCCTCCTGTTCTCCTCAGGATCTGACTGTCATCTCACAACTTCCTGATCCATTTAAAGACAGATTCAGATCTGACTGTTCTCTCTGAAGCTGTCCTATTCAGTCTGTGGAGGTTTCTTTAAGAACAGCTGTGTCCCGGGTGCCAATCAGCCTGGTTTCCCTGGCAACCTGTGTGACCTGTGTGTGGGGGACAACAAAGGGCAGAACTATTCAGTCTGTGAAAGGCTGAACCTATTCAGTCTGTGATACTGATGGAGCTATTCAGTCTGTGAATCTGAATCTATTCATTTAAAGACAGATTCAGGTCTCTGTTCAGTCTGTGAAACTGAATCTGTTCAGTCTGTGAAGCTGAATCTATTCAGTCTGTGAAGCTGAATCTATTCAGTCTGTGAAGCTGAATCTATTCAGTCTGTGAAGCTGAATCTATTCAGTCTGTGAAGCTGAATCTATTCAGCCTGTGAAGCTGAATCTATTCAGCCTGTGAAGCTGAATCTATTCAGCCTGTGAAGCTGAATCTATTCAGCCTGTGAAGCTGAATCTATTCAGCCTGTGAAGCTGAAACGTGACAGTTTCCGTAATAGAAATGTAAAGGTGATTAGTAATTTAGTGGAGGTATGAAGCGTGCATGTTGTCTCCACTAGAGCTGGAACACTACCTTTCAGTACTAATCACGCTGTAAAGCTGAACTTCTGCCACTTGAATACAGCCCTGAGACATAGTTTTATGAAGTGCCAAGACAATTCCATTGTAGTTATAACACCATTTATAATGTTATAGTCAAACTATGTATATCGGCCTTGGTTTGTTGTAATTGTAGACCGTAGGGAACATTCTAGAGAGAGATAGCATCATTGACATATATATTTAACATTTGAGTCATTTAGCAGACATTCTTATCCTGAGAGACTTACAGTAGACAATGAATACATTTTGATACTGCTCTCCCTGATACTGCTCTCCCTGATACTGCTCCCCCTGATACTCCCCCTGATACTGCTCCCCCTGATACTGCTCCCCCTGATACTGCTCTCCCTGATACTGCTCCCCCTGATACTGCTCCCCCTGATACTGCTCTCCCTGATACTGCTCTCCCCACGAACCGTGACAGTTAGTTAGTGTCAACAGAAAGACCCCATTTACTATTTAACTCTATTTGTATCAGGTGTTTGGCCACGGGAACTGGAGAGGTGGCCTTCATCAAGCACACCACTGTCTTCCAAAACACTGATGGTAAGTGTGTGTGTGTGTGTGTGTGTTACATACCATCTCCGGTCAGGGAACCAACCATTGTTATCATTGCACCATAACCTCACTACCGAAACCATAAACCCCTAACCCCACTACCAGAATCATAAACTTGTTCAGAGGATGTGGAAATGTTTTCCAGTCCTTAACAACTTGCTGACACGTTGCTCTTTGACTCCATAACTTCATATCAGTATTTGTGAATTAGGAGAGTTATCTCTGTATATCTGCAGTAAGTTTTCTATCTCTGTGTGCTTATCTCTCTGTCCTCTAGGTAATTCAGGTGAGTCGTGGGCCATTGACCTGCAGTCTAAGGACTTCCAGCTGCTGTGTCCCCACGGCTCCAGGGCAGAGGTCACCCAGTACGCCCACTGTAACCTGGCCCGCGTCCCCTCCCACGCCGTCATGGTACGGCCCGACACCAACATCTATGCCCTCTATGGCCTGCTGGACAAAGCACAGGTACGACTGACCGGGCCATTGGTTCGTTGAGTGACTGAGTGATTAGTTGATTTATTGAATGATTGGTTATTTTATTGAGTGATTGGTTGATTTATTGAATGATTGGTTATTTTATTGAGTGATTGGTTGATTTATTAGTTGAGGTGAGTGAGGTGAGTGAGTGAGGTGAGTGAGTGAGTGAGTGTTTGGTCGATTTGTTGATTGATTGTATGCATGTGGCATAACATAACATAAATAAATCCCTTCTACACACCTTAAAATGGTGAACTACATGTTGATACACTTGTGTCCTCTTCATCTCCCTCCAGGAGTACTATAGTAGTGACACGGGTTCAGAGTTCAAGATGTTTGACTCGTCTAAGTACCAGGGCTCTGACCTCATCTTCAAAGACTCCACTGTCAGCATGATCGGTGTGGCCGAGAGGAAGACCTATGACAAGTGGCTGGGACAGGGCTACATGGACTCACTTACCAACATGGAGTGCAACTCCTCTGCTAAAGGTACTGTACACAAACTCACACACACTCTCTTTGATCTATCTCATTTTACTGACGGTAATCTTTTAGGAACAGTAGCTTTCCTATGTGCTGGTGTACTGAAGTATGTTTGTTTGGCCTACAGCACTGTCTTCCCTGCTCCTGGTGGCTCTGATGAGCTCCATCTTCCTCTGGGTGTAAGAAGCCATGTCCTAACCCAACCCAGCCCCTGTCCAAGTTCAATCCCCAACTCAGCCCTCTGTCCAAGTTCCAGCCCCAACCCAGCCCCCCTGTCCAAGTTCCAGCCCCAACCCAGCCCCCCTGTCCAAGTTCTGGCCCCAAACCAGCCCCTGTCCATGTTCCGGCCCCAAACCAGCCCCTGTCCATGTTCCAGCCCCAACCCAGTCCCCTTACCAAGTTCCAACCCTAACCCCTATCCCAGCCTGAACCCCTGTCTTAAACCCTTGCCAAATTCCCAGAAGCAACACAAAACCTGTTTTTGTCCAGCTCCATTCCTTCACCAACCCCAGTAGCCTACTCCCTCTATAGGGAATATCTCCTCTTCTGCCAAAGCACCAGCAATAACACTACACATTACCACCCAGCACATTACCACCCAGCACATTACTACCCAGCACATTACTACCCAGCACATTACCACCCAGTACATTACTACCCAGCACAGTACTACCCAGCACATTACTACCCAGCACATTACCACCCAGCACATTACTACCCAGCACATTACTACCCAGCACATTTACCACCCAGCACATTACCACCCAGCACATTACCACCCAGTACATTACTACCCAGCACAGTACTACCCAGTACATTACTACCCAGAACATTTACCACCCAGAACATTACCACCCAGCACATTACCACCCAGCACATTACCACCCAGCACATTACTACCCAGCACATTAATGGTCCTTCTGTAGCTCAGTTGGTAGAGCAGCACATTACCACCACCCAGTAGAATGTATGCATGACTACCACCCAGCACAGTACTACCCAGCACAGCACAGTACTACCCAGCACATTACTACCCAGCACATTACTACCCAGCACATTACTGCCCAGTACATTACCACCCAGTACATTACCACCCAGCGAACCACAGCAGCATTTCCTGTCATGTTGGAATCTTTAGAAGACCATGTCTGCATGCCTTCCTGTATCTGATTCATAGCTTGTGATTGTACTTTAGATTCATAGCTTGTAATTGTACTTTATTCTGCTGTATATGTTGATGCTAGGATTTGTGAGGAAGGATAACATGTTGAAAATACTATTTGACTTGGGTCTAAATTATGGTCACTGTTGTTGAGTCAAGGTGCTTCTTCAGTCAGTGAGTCAAAGTTCTTATTGAGCTTGTCTGTCAATGGGGAAAATATCCTGTTTTCTCTGGTTGAGCTACAGAGAATGAAGTCCTTCCCAACCAGAGATGACGTAGGATTGCTATTATGCTTACCGACGGTAACTGCCATATCAGTGTATATGTTTTTACCCGTTACATACTTTACTATGCAGTGTTCGTCTCTCCGTAAGGTGTGTATATTGCTTACACCGACTATTGTGAGTACTACTTATGGGCACAAGCCATATCTGGGAATATGGCGCGTTTTGCACATTCTGCCTTTACTGTATAAGCTAATGCCATATCAGTGAATATGCACTGCTTGAACTACAGGATGTGTGTTGTGAAATGTTTTGAGAAGAGTCAAATAGAGGGTGTTTTATTCATATGTTCTCCCCAAATCCTGGATTGACAAACATTTAAGCCAAGACAACTTGCTCACTATCTGTATTTAGGGTCTCTATTCAATCCGTATCGCGTTACAGTGTGAATAGAGGCCTAGAAGTTTCCATTTGCTTGGCTGGTAATCAAATTCTACCATAAGAATGATGTGAATTATAGCCTACTGATAAATATTATGGATTGTAACCTGCTTGCACCTGATATGCACTTGTTTTGGAGAGAACATTGAACAAGCCATCCTTGTTTTTTTGCTTTTGAAACTTAGGTGTACTTTGATTTTAAAGTAATGTGGAATTTTGAAAATTACAGAGTCAGGTTTAAATTCTTATATTACATTATTTCAATGTTGTACACATGAGCTAAAATCCATCATCTATAACAATAGTGATTATAAGGAATGGAACTCAACCCAACCCTGATTCCTGCATTGTGACGGCGCAGTGTACAATTGATTTTTGCTGCTCTCATGCAATTTTGTGTTCCTGTCCAGTATATCAGCTTGATTTGTATTTCAATGAGAGATAAGTTTATATGATGCTCAGCTACCATATCAGTGTATATGTACAGAGTACTGACTCATTTCTGTCAGAAACAAACGCTTGCCTTCAAAGTTATAGCAATGTCTTCGATGAAATGATAAACATGTAACTAATATTTAGTTGCCAGGCCAGTGCGTCTGCATTAAGTATCGCTACAAAACTGCTTCTTTACGAATTCTCTGCTGTTCTTATTAAAAATCTGCATATGGAAGCCGGTGGTCCATCGTGAAACATTTTACTGTCGTAGTAAGGTTGTGAATGAGAGCCTGTACATTGTGTCAGTCAGCCCATCTACAGAGTCAAGGAACTGTGCAATAAATTCTTGGTGGACGTGACAATCTCCACGTTGATTGTTTAAAGTTACAAATGAAATATACTCGCACACAATCATGGACTGAAGTCCTGTGCGTTCTTTGCTGCAACGGCAGTTTGAGGTTCAGGGACTCAAGGTTCAGAACCAAGGACGGTAATTATAGCCTCTTTATGGGCCAACCTATGACAAAGTGAAACAGTGGACTTTAAACATGCAAGGTGAGTTGAGGTTCGTCTACACACAATAATCAACACAATGCTACACTTAGTCATAGCAGACTCACAAAAAGGCAATTACTTTTGTACTAGCTAGTAGCTAGCCTAGCCCTAACTGTCTGCTACCCACAATATCAGTGTTGTTAAGACACTTATTTCAAAGATACTGCCGAACTTGTCAGTCAGCTTCCTCCTCAGGTGTAAAACACACGCTGGTGACAAAGTGCTCTATTCAATCCATATCACCTGAAGAGTTACAGATTTCGCAATAGAAATGTAAAGGTAAATTCCGATTGAGCCCGGCATGCAGCGTTTACCGTGAAAGCCAACATTGCCTTTGAATTTCAATTGGACTTTAGTGCAGAATTTTCCACAATACGGATTGATTGAATAGAGGCCTAAACCTAGTGTTGTCTAGTCATTTTTTTTAATAGGTAAAATACATGACATTTAATTTAAAAGCACACTAAGATTTGGCCAATAGGTGAGGACGATCCACACCTTCAAACATCAAGTCATATGTCATGGGAACTGACGTGGGGCTGCATTACAGCAAACATACTACATGATGGTATTCTGCAAGTCAGATCTACAAACACAAACTCCTGAATAAAGACTACTGGGTAGATTGCAACAAATCTCTGTTTCCAGTATGTAGACGTGTTACAGTAGACTCATCCACCACAAACCCAGACATGTTACAGTAGACTCATCCACCACAAACCCAGACATGTTACAGTAGACTCATCCACCACAAACCCAGACATGTTACAGTAGACTCATCCACCACAAACTCAGACATGTTACAGTAGACTCATCCACCACAAACCCAGACATGTTACAGTAGACTCATCCACCACAAACCCAGACATGTTGCAGTAGACTCATCCACCACAAACCCAGACATGTTACAGTAGACTCATCCACCACAAACCCAGACATGTTACAATACTCATCTACCACAAACCCCAATATTCATTACAGGGGTGCAAATTTGTTTTTAAACCAGTCAGAAAAACACTCCACACTCATTGCATGATGATATCTCCCTGATGGTAAAATTAATCTTGAGTATGTTTTGAAACATAGTAGCTGGTTTACCAGTAGCTTAGTGTTCCCGTCAATATATTAAAACATTGGCTCAGTGATGTAATAGTAGTCGGCCTAGACAGTTGTGGGACGGGTCATGTTGTCGGTCACGTTATCAATAGTTCACAAGATCGTTTGTCTGTCATACAGACATAAGACTACTGCTTAATTTCTTCATTTCTTTATTTGTCCCTGAGCGTCTCTGAAGCCATCTTTCACCTCCTTGACAAAAGTCTCCCTCACTCGTCTGAACCGGGTGCCGAGGTCACCAGCTCCTCGGGGAATCCGTCCGTTTGCCTCTTGCCGAACCTGGCGTAGCGTGTCTGACTTTAGGACCCTCGCCGTCGCGACCTTCCCAGCGATTTGTGCTTTGATGATCGCAAAAGCTGTGATCTGTGCCGCACGTCGGATAGGACGAGACTCCGCTAGTTTCTCAATGACTCGTGGATTGTTCAGGAAAGAGAACAACATACGAATGATGGCCATCTCGCACAGTAAATAAGTGGTCTTGTTACCTGTAAAACAAACGACATGACAGCTGATGTTATTTCTCTGCCCAGAGTTGGCTAACCAGCTAGCTAGCTACTCGTGGTAGTTAGCTGCCTTTCCCGAAAAATACGTTAGTTCATGAGAAAACATCAATACTCTTTATAGTATAATACGCTGTAAGGAGCCACTGGTAAAGTTAAGATTAATATCGAAGAGTTTCTCACATACTTCCTTGTTCATTCAGATGACCGCTACTTTGAGACGCGAGGTTACATCAGAGACACACTGTTCCGCCAGCAGCATAAAAGATGGCGTCAATTTGTATGGTAATAAAGAATCCTTCAAAATAAAAGCTGCCATTTTAAAAACATTGCAATGTGGATAACTAATTCAAAATATATTACATTTGAATCCATGTCCATTTTTATTGTGCTAATAAGTAAATACAAGAACGAATTTATAGAAACAATTACAAATCAATTACGACTATCGATGTATTATGTGCAAAATGGCAGTGGACACGCTTATATGTGCAAATATTGATATAATAACCATCATATTGAAACCCGGAGTCACTCAATGACAGGCTGTGTGGTCCTCCCGACTACGACTAAATAAAGCATGTAGTATATTAGGCTACAGAATAAATAAACTGTGATGAACTTCACAGGGTATTGAAAGTGCAAGGTGATGAGCTTGATGCTCTTTTCAATAAATATCCAGGGTCTTATTCTGGTGACATGATCAACGATGCTTGGCTGCCGTTTGACAAATAAAAATTAATCTCACTCTTTTGTCCATAATAATGTCATCATGTAGGCTATACCCGTACTATATCTGTGAGCTGTTGGTTAGAACACACCAGCCAATACCAGAGTGGGCACATTCGCTATAAAACGCCACTTCTTTTTGTGACAAAATCATCAGTAGATTTGAAAATGTGATGGAAACCCATTTAACCTTAAATTTTGATTTGGTACATGGGAATTTTACCACAAAAGTCATTTTTATGTGTCGTATGATCATCACGCACAGACTTCTATCCACAACAAGAACATTTTAACATTTTATTTATGCATATTTGAGAATATTCGCATGAAAATCTGTTGCCAATTGGATGGAAAACTAGCAATAGAATGGAAATATCATTAAAAAAAACCATGAAAATCACATTAACTGCACTGCCCCTTTAAAACCCCATGAAAATCACATTAACTGCACTGCCCCTTTAAAAATCCATGAAAATCACATTAACTGCACTGCCCCTTTAAAACCCAATGAAAATCACATTAACTGTACTGCCCCTTTAAAACCCCATGAAAATCACATTAACTGCACTGCCCCTTTAAAACCCCATGAAAATCACATTAACTGTACTGCCCCTTTAAAACCCCATGAAAATCACATTAACTGCACTGCCCCTTTAAAACCCCATGAAAATCACATTAACTGCACTGCCCATTTAAAACCCCATGAAAATCACATTAACTGCACTGCCCCTTTAAAACCCCATGAACATCACATTAACTGCACTGCCCCTTTCAAACCCCATGAAAATCACATTAACTGCACTGCCCCTTTAAAACCCCATGAAAATCACATTAACTGCACTGCCCCTTTAAAACCCCATGAAAATCACATTAACTGCACTGCCCCTTTAAAACCCCATGAAAATCACATTAACTGCACTGCCCCTTTAAAACAACAACACCAAAACTAAAGCAGGCTGCTTCACATACTTAATTGCCTGTTGATGGGTCAACTGTGGATGGCCTTCCCATTGATTAAAACTGATTAGGTAGGTTTATGCCACCAGAACACACCTGGCCCAATGGGCAATTTACCAACAGTTGCCTGGCCTTCACAGAAACATGAACATTCATACAGTTGCATTGTATGTTCTACAAACCGATGTGATATCAATATTGAATTGAAAAAAAAATGCAACTGATATCGATATAGATTTTCCATTTCGGTGCCCATAACTCATTTAATGGATTTATTCTATGTGATTGAAATGACTGAATTGTATCATAGTGTGTGTTAGACCAGTGTTTCCCAACATTTTTCAGGTCACTGTGCCAATTTGGCTCTGCCTGGTGTACCCCTGAAGTACCCTCTCATGTGCATTTTACCAAGAGGCCTATGGTCTCATTGGTCTTCTCAAGTACAGCCTGTGGATAGGCCAAGTAGCCCGAACAAATATGAATATGAACAAATATGAATCATTGTTAATGTTTAGAGAATATGTTTTTTTATATGAACAAATAAAGGTTAATTACACTTTTTTTTACTATTACGTGGGGGACTTTTATTTAGAATATATCTAAATTCCGTGACCCGGAAGTACTTTTTTTTGTGTTGTTGACGAGACGTTGATGTAAAGGAACACATTTTTCCGCTCACCTTTGAAGCGACACAATGTCTATTAAATTGAATGCGCTATTCAGCGACTCCTACGTTGATGTAAGCCAATACAGAGACCAACATTTTAAGGTAAGGAATGGTTTAAATCAATCGGGAACCAACCAGTAGAATAGTTTTGCTAGCTAACGTTAGCTATCTGTTGCGCTAGCAAGCTACCGGTAGCATGCAACGTGCTGTCTTTTCTTTCAGACAAACGTTGTTTATCACTTACCTGTGGCTTTCACACCATGAATATTGTATTTCAGGATGATTTCCTCCTAAGAATGGGTCGAAAAGGGTTTTCAAGGAGACCAACATGTAATTAGCCACAGTTTAAAGAGCAAATCAAACTGACCTCTCTAATCAGACTGGTCTCAGTCTAGACATAATACATTTAAATACGAGACATTGAAATTAGCATATGGTTGGTATGGTTACATGAGATGGAGTCTTATTTAAAACGTATATTATACTGCAAACGTTTACCCATATTAGTGGTGAATAATACTAACAGCTAATGTTAGTGTAATTGTCCTCCTGGCTGTGTAGTTACTAGACTCTTCTAAAGATGTTCTCCCCCTCCATCCTCCAGGGAAATCGATATGAGCAAGAGAAACTGCTGAAGCAGGCTAACACACTCTACGTGGGTAACCTGTCCTTTTACACCACAGAGGAACAAGTGTACGAGCTCTTCTCCAAGAGTGGGGACGTGAAACGAATAATCATCGGCCTGGATAAGGTGAAGAAGACGGCGTGCGGCTTCTGCTTCGTCGAGTATCCTTTAAAAAAAACTTGTGGATGTGTTTTGGTTCAACATTTAAAAAATTCTATACCCATACACTTAGGGCTCCTGGACTAAAACCAGTCATACACTAAAAAGGACTCAGATTAAGCTCTGTTCCTATCAATCAAATGTATTTATAAAGCCCTTTTTCCATCAGCCGACGTAGTCCTACACTAAAGCACAGTCAGTGGAGATTGACCCTCGGATGTCCAATAGTAGGCTTAATCTGTGTTCCTGGAAACTGTCACCTTGACCCCTGTACCAGATACTACACGCGTACAGATGCTGAAAATGCTATGAGGTTTGTCAACGGGACACGACTGGATGACCGCATCATCAGAACTGACTGGGACGCTGGTTTTAAAGAAGGCAGGCAGTACGGCCGTGGCAAGTCCGGTGGTCAGGTAAATTTACACCGGGGAAATGCATGTTTACTACCTCATAGACGACAACAGTTGTATATTAGTTAGTTAGCCGTTTCTGGTTGTTTATATTGGAATTGATAGTTTTCATTAAAGTGGTACCGTTAACTGGTTATTGTTTGGATGAGAACTTTAAAAGTTACTTAACACTATAACATTACTGTATTATCAACAGGACAAGCATGTTAATGGGTTATGTCATTGTGACCATGTTGTCTTACCTTTCTGGAACTTGATAGGATCTATCATGAGGAGACAAAGTTCAGTCCTATGCGAACTATGTCACCCCCTAATAGACCCAAATACTTAACAGGGTCCGTGGCAAAACAAACAAGTCAGTCTCTTTTTCTCCTCAGGTCAGAGACGAATACAGACAAGATTATGACCCAGCCCGGGGGGGCTATGGGAAAGTTGTCTCACGGCCATAAAACATGTCCTATGCTGTTTCTTTGGGGAGGGCTATGGGGAAACTAGTGTCACGAGCCTGAGTCAACATGTTACTGCTGTTTCTTTGCCCTTTTCCAGGTAAGAGATGAATATAGACAAGATTATGACCCTGCTCGGTGTGGGAAATTAGCTCAGCTGCAGAAACCTCCCGAGGGACGGAACAGTTTAGTTTGGGTTCCAAGCAGATGTCTGCCAGGGTTTTCTAATGACTCATTTATTTACAAGTCTTCTGTGAAGCATTTTTCAGTTAACCATAGTTCCATCAGTCATTATGACCAGTGTGACACACGTTTACAAATGTAATTGTCTCCCAAACTGTATACTTTCAAAAAAATAAAATCTTTTTACGTTTTCTTTTATTTTCTTAATGTATCTACTATACATACTGGAACACTACTTTGGTAATGTGGAGCAACTCTTCTGATCAGATTGAGTAGTTTCTCATGAATGAAGTGTGTGTGTGTGTGTGTGTGTGTAAACACAGGTTCACTACTGGCTGTTTAAGGTCCATGGAGATGATACTGATGGCTTTTCAGAGTTTATGGCTCCACAGAGAAAAGCTACGGCCCAAAACTTGCCTGTTCGAGTTGCGACAACTACAGCAATTTTGACTAACCTTGACCTAATTCTCCTAACCTGCTGTATAGGCTATAAACCATCAGTGTCCCAACACCAGGATTCAATAGGATGGCAGGTTATAGGCATTGTGGCTTTTAAAGGCAATTTTCGACTGAGCCATTATCTTGAATGGGATCTCTGTGTCTGCAGGAACATTGCCTTTTAATTTAAAGCTGCAATGCCAATAGTCTGCGATCGGATTCAATCTGTAGTGCGGCTGACATTTTAAAGGCAACGTTACCACATGTCGGATCAATCGGAAATTACCTTTAAATGTAAACTGCGATTTTAATTGAGCTCGAGTATCAGGGAATGACCACACGCATGCGCCGGTCAATTACACCAAGTAACTTTACATTTACAAACTTCATATCACCATTAAACATCCTCATTTGGGTGATTGTTTGCTGAAGTAGTTAACATGAACAGATGTCTCCATCGAGTTGACAAACATCTGCTCTTTTGTCATTTAAATTTCAGAAAGTAAACCACGTTCTCCTAATTGAAGAGAATTCAAATAGAATTGACACCGTTCTCTAAAAAGCATAATGGAATCGTAGCTGGGCATCCTAACAACCCTGTGCTCTGTCATCTCAACATTACTTAAAAAATAGTGTTTGAATGTATTCAGGGATTCATTTGGGAAGGAAACTGTTCCATTTTAGGATGAGACAACATGCATTGGGAACCTTGAGGACAGTTTACACATCTAGAGGATCCCAATTTAATCTCCTCTAGGTGTTTGTCAGCATAATGGGGGCGGCAGGGTAGCCTAGTGATTAGACTAGTAACTGGAAGGTTGCAAGTTCAAATCCCCGACCTGACAAGGTACAAGAAGAAGATCCAGGTACATTTGACTTTTCTAAACCCCGCCTACCTGCCACTCCAGCAGGCTCAATCTTACTTCTCAAGGTCTTAGAATGAAAGAAGGGGCGGCAGGTAGCCTAGTGGTTAGAGTGGAGGGGCGGCAGGTAGCCTAGTGGTTAGAGTGGAGGGGCGGCAGGTAGCCTAGTGGTTAGAGTGGAGGGGCGGCAGGTAGCCTAGTGGTTAGAATGGAGGGGCGGCAGGTAGCCTAGTGGTTAGAGTGGAGGGGCAGCAGGTAGCCTATTGGTTAGAGTGGAGGGGCGGCAGGTAGCCTAGCGGTTAGAGTGGAGGGGCAGCAGGTAGCCTAGCGGTTAGAGTGGAGGGGCGGCAGGTAGCCTAGCGGTTAGAGTGGAGGGGCAGCAGGTAGCCTAGTGGTTAGAGTGGAGGGGCAGCAGGTAGCCTAGCGGTTAGAGTGGGGGCGGCAGGTAGCCTAGCGGTTAGAGTGGGGGCGGCAGGTAGCCTAGCGGTTAGAGTGGAGGGGCAGCAGGTAGCCTAGTGGTTAGAGTGGAGGGGCAGCAGGTAGCCTAGTGGTTAGAGTGGAGGGGCAGCAGGTAGCCTAGTGGTTAGAGTGGAGGGGCAGCAGGTAGCCTAGTGGTTAGAGTGGGGGGGCGGCAGGTAGCCTAGCGGTTAGAGTGGAGGGGCAGCAGGTAGCCTAGTGGTTAGAGTGGAGGGGCAGCAGGTAGCCTAGTGGTTAGAGTGGGGGGGCGGCAGGTAGCCTAGCGGTTAGAGTGGGGGGGCGGCAGGTAGCCTAGCGGTTAGAGTGGAGGGGCAGCAGGTAGCCTAGTGGTTAGAGTGGAGGGGCAGCAGGTAGCCTAGTGGTTAGAGTGGAGGGGCAGCAGGTAGTCTAGCAGTTAGAGCGTTGGACCAGTAACTGAAAGGTTGCTAGATCGAATCCCCTGAGCTGACAGGGTGTAAAAATCTGTCGTTCTGCCCCTGAACAGGCAGTTAACCCACTGTACCTAGGCCATCATTGAAAATAAGAATTTGTTCTTAACTGACTTGCCTAGTAAAATAAAGGTAAAATAAAAAAAATAACCCTGCAAACACTAACATAGTAACTGAAAATTAAATCAAAATCGGAAAGTTTCTCAAAGAAGATCAACCAGATTAGAGGGATCTGTGAACATTCAATGGTGCAACAGCATTGATTACACCACCATGTGAGAGTCAACACATCTACCCATTACAGAAAGGGATTTATTTAAGGAGAATTACTGATGCTAAATGGTTTTGAACATTCAGATCTGTTCACACTTGATTGATATCCAGACATTTTAATCATCTACACCGGTCTTAAAAATGTGGACAACAACACAAAAGGCATATGTTTAGCACCAGGTATACACTGGGCTCAAATGTGCATTAATGACAGATACTATAGATGGGATTCAGCTATTTCGACAGCAGCATTTTCTCAATTACACACTGTCTGTGGACCAGCACCCTCAGATGGGTGATCCTCCAATGAGGAAGGTGACCATAGTGGGCCGGGCCCCTCATACAATAAAAGGCTTAGAAACGGTTCTACAGCAGTAGCATTAAATTCTTTCTCAGTACACTAAAATGTCAAAATACACATTGTTTTAACAGCATATTTTCAACAGAAGCAGGAAGAGGTGTGTGTTTTCATGAAGCCATTCTGAGTGGAGCATCATGGTTAATCATAACTAACTCCCTGATAACAAACTGCTGTTTGTGATGCCAAAACGTGGAGTTTCTCAAGAACTAAAGAAGCGGTTTGAGATTAAGTAACATTAAAACAGTATATTCAGTTAAACGTTAGCCTTCGATGAGTTATTGTTCTCTACTAGTCAGGCAAACATGATATAAAACAAGAACCTTCAAGTTTCACCTGCTGTCCCATATGATCTCCTGTTTACAGTTTAACAACTGAAGCTAGGAAACATGTTATAAACACGGATAGGTCCATTACCGGTCTCAAACCTACCAGCAGAGTTGGCTCCAGGTCAGTCAGCCAGCCAGCCAGTCAGCCAGCCAGTCAGCCAGCCAGTCAGCCAGTCAGCCAGCCAGCCAGCCAGCCAGCCAGCCAGCCAGTCAGCCAGTCAGCCAGCCAGCCAGCCAGCCAGCCAGCCAGCCAGTCCAGCCAGCCAGCCAGTCAGCCAGTCAGCCAGCCAGTCAGCCAGCCAGCCAGCCAGCCAGCCAGTCAGCCAGTCAGCCAGCCAGCCAGCCAGCCAGTCAGCCAGTCAGCCAGTCAGCCAGTCAGCCAGTCAGCCAGTCAGTCAGTCAGCCAGTCAGCCAGTCAGCCAGTCAGTCAGCCAGTGAGCCAGCCAGTCAGTCAGTCAGCCAGTCAGCCAGTCAGCCAGTCAGTCAGCCAGTGGAAACTTTGAACGTCAACTCAAAAGAAAGTAAAAAGTGCCTCTCATTATCAAGGAATATAAAAACAAGTCCAACGCTGGACCTCTACTGAAGGACAGATGGTTGTTTTCACCGTCTCTGTCGTTAAGTCAAACAACGTGTGCCGTTTCCACTGCGCTTCATTCAGCTTCTTGGCTCGTCATGTTTTAGAGTATTAATGGCCCTTCCACAATAAGGGTCAAACAGTCGTTAAAGCCCACGGTCCAGTGGAAAGGCAGGTGTACTCTCTCTAGAGCTGGGACACTGCGGTTGATCAGTCATTCAGTTTACAGTCACAGAGCTCTTTGTAAATCCTCTTGCGGACTTTGGGCATGTCGTCCTGTGTGAACTGCAGCGGCTCTTTCAATGCCAGGCACTTGCAGTACTGAGAGAGAAACAGAGCGGGGGAAGAGTTAAATAGGGAAGAGTCACCACAAGGAATATGTGTGTGTGTGTGTGTGTGTGTGTGTGTGTGTGGGGGTTACAGTACGAGAGGGAAATTCCCCACTCACCTCCAAGATGAAGACTCCACAGTCACTGTCGTTCTTCTGTTGAGGAATACCCTGAGGGTGGGAACCAATCAGAGACAGTGGTCAACACACGGTCAATCAGAAAGCACGAGAGAGAGAGAACAGTCACATGGTACCATCTGAAACAATACCTTGCTTATAATCGTCTTCCAGCCTTTCTGATATGCAGCGTGTTTCTTCTCCTCGGCCTCAGCCAGGATATAAGTCAGGATGTTCTGTGGGCCAGATGAACACAGAAGGGTTTAGTTAAATAGTTCACAAATCGACTCCTTCAAGGGTTCCTAAAATGTGGTGACAAACTCATTCCACAGAGGGCCCAGTGTCTGCGGGTTTTCCTTTCAATGATTGACAGGCAACCAGGTGAGGGGAGTTTTTATTTTATTTTTTATACTAATTCGTGGTCTTATTTCATCAAGTAAAAGGGTGGAGCGAAAACCCGCAGACACTGGGCCCTCTGTGGAATGAGTGTCACCGATGATGTAGACCAATGTTAAAATGATAAGTGCTCATCAAATCAAACCAATGTTCCTCAGGTCGAGGATAAATATTCAGAAGCAACTGAGTTTGATAGCGAGGCAGAGGACTAGAGTGAGAGTACCTCCATGGTGTATTTGAAGACGATGCCCTGGGAATCATAATAGTGGATGTGGTGGTTGGCTATGTCCACTGTGATCAGGGACCAGTGAATCTCCAGGTGGATAGGAATCAACAACAACCTCTTAGAAAACAGAT
>NC_060187.1:8628145-8663158 GCF_021184085.1 Oncorhynchus gorbuscha | reverse complement strand
ACCGAGGGAGACAGAGACAGAGAGAGAGACACAGAGAGAGAGAGACACAGAGAGAGAGAGATCGAGGGAGACAGAGACACAGACCGAGGGAGACAGAGAGACACAGACAGAGAGAGACAGAGACAGACAGAGAGAGAAACACCAGATTAACCACAATCGCGGACATATTCTAATTTAGCTTGTTCTGTGAGACTGACAGTCTCAGATAAACATTGAGCCTTTACATTTCTGGTCATATCTTAACAAACTAGCAATAAATTGGCTGCATCTTCCATAACCTACCACTAGCTTACCTTTTTGGTCCATCTCTTAACCCCTTCGTAGCCTTTGGCCACCAGCTTACCTTTTTGGTCCATCTCTTAACCCCTTCGTAGCCTTTGGCCACCAGCTGCCGGTGGAAAAAGCTGTTGAAGAAATGAACCTGCGGGAGAAAAATAGGAAAACATTCAGTAACCTCGGTAACCAAGCAGAAGACCACCACCATTCTAACAACTCCCTTTCACAATTAACCCTTAGTTGAACATTCTGATCCAGGATCCAAAATGAACGCACCTTGTTCTGTGTAGCATCCATGATCAATTCTCCATACATGTTTATGACCTAGACACACACACACACACACACACACACACACACACACACACACACACACACACACACACACACACACACACACACACACACACACACACACACACACACACACACACACACACACACACGTTTGAATTTCAGGTTAGATAATACGTAGGCGAATAAGTTTATAAGCAGCAAGCACAGTTTCCTATCGACCAAAGCTACCTGGTCGTTGACCCAGTTTTGGTCATTCAGTGTGGACAGGTCCTCCAGGGTCAGAGTGTGCTTGTTGTAGTCCACTTTGAAGCACTTCATAGAGGTGGAGGCGAGACCCGCTTTATACTTCATCATTTCTGAGTGGATGTTTAGCTTCCTAGTACAGAGAAATGAACAGATGCTATCAGCATAACAATGGAAATCAACAATGAAATTGAAGCTGGTTTGTAATCTCAAAAGGATTCCTACTTGTCATGGAGGTCAGTGTTACACTTGTTCTTCAGATGCTCCAGTACGTCAGTCTCAGTGAGGGGGATGAAGCTCCCGTACTTCACATAAAGAACGCCAGGAACTCTGAGGAGAGAGAGACAGGACAGGAATCAATAATAACACCATACATAAGTAATATGAACTTAAAATGTATACAATTTTTTTTTTTTTTTTAATCATAGTTACAATAAAGTTCTAGTACCATGTATAAGGTCTATGATTACTTCATGGATGTCTTCAGGGTTGGGTTGCTGTGCTGGATTTGAGACACAGTCGTCCTCTGGCTCAGTGCTTGGAGCCCACACTCCCACCTCACAGTAATCTCTGTGGTCCCACAGAGCGAAGGGGTGGAGGGTGCTGCATAACATAATGCCTGAGGAAACACAGGCTGTGGCTGATGGTTCCACCTCCATAGGGGCGCTACAGTCTGTTGGTTCCTCGTTGGTCACAGCAGATGTACCGTTGGAAAGGGAGACAGCTGCGTCACCAGCCTGGGGCTGCTTCATGACCTCCGTGTTAGAGTCGGTTACCGGCTGTTTGTCTAAACCACAACCATTCTCCTGCTCCATCTCTGAATCAGTAACATGCTCAACCACAGACTTCATTATAGGTTGAACCACAGAGTTTGTTACTGGTTGAACCACAGACTTGGTCACCAGTTTAACCACAGTGTACGTTAACTTCTGACCCATAGAGTTCGTTAAAGGTTGACCCATAGAGTCCGTTAAAGGTTGAGGTTGACCGACAGAGTTGTTTACAAGTTGAGCCACAACATTCATTACAGGTTGACCGACGGAGCTGGTTACAAATGGAGCCAAGGAGTTGGTTACCTCCTCCACAACTGAGTCGTTTGCCAGCTGTCGGATGGCTGTTACCTGCTCCTCTGTCATCTGGGTCTTCTCAGAAGAGTGGTGACCACCCGTCCTCTTGGGGTCTCCCCAGGGCCTGGCCCTGCCCTTCCCCAGATGTGCCCCTGCGTTGTCTGGGCTTGCCACCTGGAGTCTTCCCATGTGGGTCCTTCCCATTGTGGTGCTTAGAGTTTGGCCCACAGCAGTCACATGCCTTGGGTGTCCTCTTCCTCCCCAGAGGAGCGGCCATTGGTGCCCACCAGTGCCGGTGGTGTTTGGGGGACTGAGACGTTATGAACCATGGCTCTGTCCTCAGCTACTACCCCATCCCTTCACAGCTGCTTCTGGCCCAGAGTGCTGGTCCCAGCCCTCAGGGGCACTGAACCAGGGACCCCCCAGTAGATGGACTTTCTGCCTGAGTTGTGGGTGGATAAGGACCCTGGACTAGAGCTGGGATGATAAACAGAAAATGATCGCCACCGACCCTGGACTAGAGCTGGGATGATAAACAGGAAATGATCGCCACCGACCATACTGATCACTCACCGCAGGCATTTTGCTGACATCATTCATTAAACACATGACAAATGTTAAGTTTGAAGCAAAATTTTGTGCAAATATGGGTGATTGTTAATGGGACAATTGATGGCTACAACCATAGTACATAGTACTTTAAAGGTTATAAAAATAAACAAAACTGTGGTGCACATTAATGTTATAAATGTATTGTTCTACTTATCGATATCGCACCAATTCAGGCAATTTATTGCAATATTTTTGCCCATATCGCCCAGCTAACCTGCACCCTGGCTGGCCAGGTAGTTGACAGTTTCAGACTGAAGTCTTAGAGGGTGGCGAATGGAGGTCCTTCTCAGGGGTTACCCCTTACAAGCCAAGGAAGAAGCTACATTGAAGTAAAGAGAGCTGTTAGGATAGCTTAACTGTGTGAAATGAATGTACTAAGTTTATTTGATGAAAACAGTATTGTTGATAGATAACTAGGCATATTAGAAGAACTGGTGTGACCTGCTATATTGTCAAATGTCCCAACAGTTTAATTAATATACATTACATTATTACACATATTGCTAATCCTTTACTAAAATAACGTAAAGGAGTATCTAATAATGGTGATGTCTGCAACAAATAAACCATTCTGAGCAACTTATCACTTTTTGGGCAACTGAACTGGTCTGTGAGGTCGTTAGCTCGCTAATAGTGTGCTCAGCCATGTTTACAACAACTTGAGCTGCTTTTGCGTCTTGCAATCGATGACTGGATAACTATTCCTCCACTGTTGTAACGCTGTAGCGTATGAATGTTGTGTAGCTAAACACAGAAGAGTCATGACAACGTTGGAGTATCGAACAAGCTAGCTAGCTAGCTAGCATAGCAAGCTGAATATATAGCTAGCTACTAACACAAATGGTTTCCTGTTTCCATGGCTGAAAATGCGATCTGCACAGAGACATCGCTTTAACTCGTTCTTACAGTATCGATAATTCATAAGCACAACTACAAAGCACATATATTACCACATTTCTGCAATCGTCAAACAAGTTTCCGTGATAACAAACAACTCTCACTTGTGTGATCAAACAATCCATCTCATTAGTTTGCCGTCGCTTACTGATTGCGTCACATTCCAGCGCAAACGGTTCTCACAAGCTACCACAGCCACAAAGTCAAAATTGCTGGTCGTTATCAATAAAAAGTGCAGTGTTCAATTTACCTGCTGGCGAGTAAGAAGACCCTCCAACCATTGACTCTTGCTTGCCGTTTTCAAGGTATTGTTAAATAAACATGAACTATTTGGTTGTAATATCATCACCTCTTGAAAAGCATAGTCAGAACTATACATTTCCGATTATTCTATGTATGACAAATGCGCACATTTAGCTCTATTTTTTTATTTCACCTTTATTTAACCAGGTAGGCTAGTTGAGAAGAAGTTCTCATTTGCAACTGCGACCTGGCCACGATAAAGCACAGCAGTGTGACCAGACAACACAGAGTTACACATGGAGTAAACGATTAACAAGTCAATAACACAATAGAAAAAATATATATATATATATATATCTATATACATTGTGTGCAAAATGTGCAAAACTCATCAGAGTTGTACAGCAAGTAACTGCGGAGCACGTGGGATGTGTGTTACTGTTCCACTGGATGTCATAAGGTGAATGCACCAATTTGTAAGTCGCTCTGGATAAGAGCGTCTGCTAAATGACTTAAATGTAATGTAAATGTAAATGTTACTCTTCAGCCTTATTTAACCTTGTATTTAACTAGGCAAGTCAGTTAAGAACAAATTCTTATTTACAATGACGGTCTAGGAACAGTGGGTTAACTGCCTTGTTCAGGGGCAAAACGACAGATTTTCACCTTGTCAGCTCGGGGATTCGATCTAGTAACCTTTCGGTTACTGGTTAAAAGCTCTAACCACCAGGCTACCTGCAGCCCCAAAATATTAACGGAACGGTTCACCCATTTTGAAGGTTATATTGTTTTTGCCCATCTCTGAGTGATGGTCTATCGACTCCGTTCGTCATTTCATGTTTTCATGAGTATCTTTGAGTTATTGGCGTTCAAGCAGGCAGAAATCCGTCCGGTATGACGTCATGATCATCATGATAAACTCGCACTCACTACACTGGAAGTTTATAGGAAAACTACTTTTAGATCGCCAAAAACGTATATCATACATGCCAGATTTCGATACTGGTCGAGGTCATAACTCTGGAGGATGTCTTCTCTTGAATTGATCATATATTTGCAGTATTCCTACCTTGAAAAATGTGTAATTTAAAGTCTAGCACATTTTTCCTGTTTGTCTGCCTCTTTAGTCCAGGGTGCATTGCATGGTGCCGTTGCTAGAGATATTATAGAAAGGAGATAGGAATCCAATGAAGGAACTGATAACGCCTACCCAGCAGACTGTCGACCAATCGCATTCACATTGGCTATTCTGATTTTAGAGCACTCTCGTTTGAGTGTGCCAGAGTGCAGAATAACTGATTTAATTTATGAATGCGTAACACCCATTGAATATATATATATATATATATTTTTTTCACCTTTATTTAACCAGGTAGGCTAGTTGAGAACAGGTTCTCATTTGCAACTGCGACCTGGCCAAGATAAAGCATAGCAGTGTGAACAGACAACACAGAGTTACACATGGAGTAAACAATTAACAATTAATATGACCGGTGTCAGTAAATGTCGGTAAAAATTGGTGGCTGACTAACTACTTTTTGCCCCACTGTATATGATAAACAGAGTAGCAGTAGTGTAAAAGAGGGGTTGGTGGGTGGCGGGACACAATGCAGATAGTCTGGGTAGCCAATGTGCGGGAGCACCGGTTAGTCGGGCTAATTGAGGTAGTATGTACATGAATGTATAGTTAAAGTGACTATGCAAATTTGATTAACAGAGAGTAGCAGCAGCCTAAAAGAGGGGTTGGGGGCACACAATGCAAATAGTCCGGGTAGCCATTTGATTACCTGTTCAGGAGTTTTATGTTAAAAGATAAACTGTTGAGAAGCCATGGGTAGGCCTGGGAGGGCATAGGCCAACCAACCAATCAGAATTGTTTCATCAGCTGTCCGGATGGCTGGTCTCAGACGATCCCGCTGGTGAAGAAGCCCGATGTGGAGGTCCTAGGCTGTGTCTTGAATTTAATTAATCTGATGACTGTTATTTATTTAATCAACTAACTATGTTTACTTGTTACCCTATTTTAAATTAGTCATGTAACAAAACTACTCATTAGGATTTGGGGCACCACAAGAGCGGTTGTTTAAAGAGTTACCATCTCCCGAATTAAACATCCATAAAACAATCAATGTATTAATCCTAACCTCGTATCATATCATCCTTCTGAACAGTCTTAACCACCTGCATCTGTAACACCCCCAGCTTTACTTATGATTCAGTAAAACACTAATTGGTTTAATTATTTATATACTAGCTAATAAAATAAAATGATAATACACGATAAACATACACACTTTATACAACAGAAACAGGTCCCTAGCGGACTGACACAACATGGCGGCTTGTTACCACAGACATGGAGAGGGCAAGAGGGACAGAGACATAATTCTTTGGTACATTAAGAAACTCCTCTCACGGTAATCCTATACTTTGCACACGAACCGCCACCCGTTTGGAGTAAGAAATCATGAATATATTTATGTGTAAATGCCTTGGTTTGCCGTGTATCTATGTAGGAATCTTTTTGGGGAGAGGTTTGGTTGGGCCTTTCTGCGGCACGCTTGTAATGCTCTAATTGTCCACAAGGCGTCCCCCACCCATCTCTTATACTGTTGTCCTCTGCCGTCGTCCGGTATCCGTTGACCTGTTGTGTAGTCCTGAACAGAACTACAGAGTTTATTCTACTTTCCATTCGCTCCTGAATGTGCCTCATCGATGGTTTCCATTGGGGGATCAGAGTAGGGGTACTATGGTGGTTTGAGAAGTGTAGTAGAATGGTCCCACTTAAGTTTAGCTGTCCAAAGTAAAGTATCTAGAAAAGTCATTAAGTACCAGTGATTGTCCGGCAGGTGAGTTTATCGTCTCTACCTCGTGTTGAGATTTCAGAGTTTGAACTCTTGGAACACCTCTCAGGTCTCAATTTTAATTTCTTTACCAATCCTTTATGCACTCTGGCCGAAAGGGGCGGTTCCGTCAGGCTGACACGCTCTCTGACCTAACTCTGGGTGTGGCTTTTTACTGTGCACAGTTTATAGGTGACAAATGATCTCTTATAGCTCCTAAAATCACATTCCTATCTTACCAAAAACAATTTAATAATTTTTTATATTTCATACACAACGTTAAGGAGGGAGACTTCGTATATGTAGTGTGTATATACTTCAAGTTACAGTATTTCCTTTATAACCTTTTTAATGACATCACAAAATAACAACCCATATGACATTTATTATTCTTTAGATTGCCTCTGACCAATCCCCACGTTCTATACTAGAATAATTGTTCCAGTATTCACTTTAGAACGTGTTAGAGTTTCGGCTGGGAAAGTTTCTGGAGACAAAGGAACATTCTTGTGTGAATTTGGAGAGGGAGATAGCTGAAAGTTCCAATCCTTCTAATCACACAGGGTGTGAGCTGACTTTTAAGTTTATTTTATGGTAATAACCAATAACACTAGTTTACACGACATCATATACAATATTTACTAAAATAATCATGTTAGGCAAAAGCCCTACAACGCTGCTATGTCAATGTGGATGTTGGTATTTTGGCAGCTCAATGAAACGGCAATGTTTCCATCAATAAACTATCCTCTTGATGGTCAGTAAATGGAAAGGCCTTGTAAAAAATAAAATAAAAACCTGAACACAATAATAACCGCTTCCACCTGGCCTCTGTCTACTAAAGCTTCAGTTCAATCTTAATTTTATCTATGGCAAACCTTCCCCTTACACAACGTCTAGCCTTTCATCTGTGGATATATACATATTTACCAGGAGTGCCATCAGAAAGTATTCAGACCCCTTGACCCCCCCCCCCCCCATTTTGTCAGGTTACATCCTTATTCTAAAATGTATTAAATAGTTTTTCCCCCCCCATCAATCTACACACACAATACCCCATAATGGCAAAGCAAAGACAGGTTTGGAAATTTCTCCTAATTTATTAAACATAAAAAAAGGAAATATCACATTTTGCATAATTATTCAGACTCTTTCCTCAGTACTTTGTTGAAGTACCTTTGACAGCGATTACAGCCTTGAGTCTTCTTGGGTTTGACGCTACAAGTTTTGCACACCTGTATTTGGGGAGTTTCTCCCATTCTTCTCTGCAGATCCTCTCAAACTCTGTCAGGTTGGATGGGGAGCGTCGCTGCACAGCTATTTTCAGGTCTCTCCAGAGATGTTCGATCGGGTTCAGGGCCTTCTTCTTCTGGTCGGCCCCAGTGATGAAGCAACACAAACACAGACACATGCATACAAACACACAATAACATACGCAATATACACACATGGATTTAGTGTTTTATAGTTATGTGGTCGTAGAGGCCTGAGGGCAAACTTAATATGTTGTGAAATGAGAATGGAAGTTCCGGCGATGGGGAAGTCTGCGTAGCATCCTCGAACTTTCCAACAATTTTAAGGCATTTTGACACGGTTTACCTGTTCGTTAATAGTGAGTTGTAAGTTAAAACATCTCTTTTATCACCAAAACAAAAGGTGCCCAATATGTCAAAGCCTCACATGAGGCATGGGGGGGGGGGACTATTGATGCTAGCTCGGAAGAAGCACCATCATGGTTCAGAATGGAGATGGACAAGGGTATAACAAAAATCGTAGATACACTTTCTGAACGCCTTTGCAAAATTGATGTTCTAGTCGATAAACTCCACGAAGACCAGAAAGTCACAAATGTACGAGTGACAAAGTTCCAAAAATACCACCAGGCTGCCATCCTGGACGTCCGCGAGGAAGTGGACCAAAAATACGTTGGAAGACGCCATCTCTAAACTAGAGGATAAATTTGATTATTACGAAAATTTCCAAAGGCGCTCGAATTTGAGACTTCAAGGTTTCCCGGAGGCCGTGGAGGGATGAGACATCTCCTTCCTACAGGACGTCATCTCCTTCCTCCTTCCTGGACATTTCTGGGGGGAATGGCCCTAGCCCTCACCCTCGGATCCAACAGGTACCAGATGTGTTCAATGGGATTGAGATCCGGGCTCTTTGCTGGCCACGGTAGAACACTGACATTCCTGTCTTACAGGAAATCACGCACAGAACAAGCAGTATGGCTGGTGGCATTGTCATGCTGGAGGGTCATGTCAGGATGACATGTCAGGATAGGTACCACATGAGGAAGGAGGATGGCTGCAATGTCTGCAATGACAACAAGCTCAGTCCGATGATGCTGTGACACACCGCCCCAGACCATGACGGACCCTCCACCTCCAAATCGATCCTGCTCCAGAGTACAGGCCTCGGTGTACCGCTCATTCCTTCGACGATAAATGCAAATCTGACCATCACCCCTGGTGAGAGAAAACCGCGACTCGTCAGTAAAGAGCACTTTTTGCCAGTCCTGTCTGGTACAGCGACGGTGAGTTTGTGCCCATAGGCCTACAAACCTGACTCAGTTACACCAGCTCTGTCAGGAGGAATGGGGCAAAATTCACCCAACTTATTGTGGAAGGCTACCTGAAACATTTGATCCAAGTTAAACCATTTAAAGGCAATGCTACCAAATACTAATTGAGTGTATGTGAACTTCTAACCCACTGGGAATGCGATGAAAGAAATTAAAGCTGAAATAAATCATTCTCTACTATTATTCTGACATTCCATAAAGTGATGAGCCTAACTGACCTAAGACGGATTAAAGGATTAAATGTCAGGAATTGTGAAAAACTGAGTTTAAATGTATTTGGCTGTATGTAAACTTTCGACTTCAACTAATATATATATATCATATTTTTTTGGAGGGGGGGTGAACTCAGGAGGATGGTGATTTTTTAAAAACTACTTGTCCCTATTTTATATTTGAGGGATGATCGGTTTTAATTTATTCATCATAGCTTGCTGCTTGGGTGCGTTTGTGGTCACCGCTTTTGGTGCAGTGCTGCACATGTTTCAGGGCGCATTGGGGAATGCCGATTTGGTTGACATATGGATGTGCGGTTAGGTTCTATTGGACGACTATGACCTCATCCTCTGTTGTTGTTGAGACATGGTCAAGTGGGGCTAAATAGTCTGGTCATTATTGTTGCCGATGTTTGTCGCTTTGATTCAAATTGCATTTTGTTACTCGGCTAACAATATTTTGATGTTACAAGGAACAGCCAATGCACTTAACGACATATACATATAATTTAGAATGAACCTAATTTGGGCGACGCTTTGCACCGCAGGTACATCGAGCTTAAAGACTAGTGTCTGAGGATGTGTTTTTTAAAGATATTATTATTAATTAATATTATTAATATTATATTATTTGAACTCCCTCAGTTGGGGAGGGGGTTGGGTGGGTTTGGGTCAGGGTCAGGGTAGGTTTGTGTCAGGGTTGGGTGGGTTTGTGTCAGGGTCAGGGTAGGTTTGTGTCAGGGTCAGGGTGGGTTTGTGTCAGGGTCAGGGTAGGTTTGTGTCAGGGTCAGGGTAGGTTTGTGTCAGGGTCAGGGTAAGTTTGTGTCAGGGTAGGTTTGTGTTAGGGTCAGGGTGGGTTTGTGTCAGGGTCAGGGTAGGTTTGTGTCAGGGTCAGGGTAGGTTTGTGTTAGGGTCAGGGTAGGTTTGTGTTAGGGTCAGGGTAGGTTTGTGTCAGAGTCAGGGTAGGTTTGTGTCAGGGTCAGGGTGGGTTTGTGTCAGGGTAGGTTTGTGTCAGGGTCAGGGTAGGTTTGTGTCAGGGTCAGGGTGGGTTTGTGTCAGGGTAGGTTTGTGTCAGGGTCAGGGTAGGTTTGTGTCAGGGTCAGGGTGGGTTTGTGTCAGGGTAGGTTTGTGTCTGTGTCAGGGTAGGTTTGTGTCAGGGTCAGGGTAGGTTTGTGTCAGGGTCAGGGTAGGTTTGTGTCAGGGTCAGGGTAGGTTTGTGTCAGGGTCAGGGTAGGTTTGTGTCAGGGTCAGGGTAGGTTTGTGTCAGGGTCATGGTGGGTTTGTGTCAGGGTCAGGGTGGGTTTGTGTCAGGGTCAGGGTAGGTTTGTGTCAGGGTCAGGGTAGGTTTGTGTCAGGGTCAGGGTAAGTTTGTGTCAGGGTAGGTTTGTGTCAGGGTCAGGGTGGGTTTGTGTCAGGGTCAGGGTGGGTTTGTGTCAGGGTAGGTTTGTGTTAGGGTCAGGGTAGGTTTGTGTTAGGGTCAGGGTAGGTTTGTGTCAGGGTCAGGGTAGGTTTGTGTCAGGGTCAGGGTGGGTTTGTGTCAGGGTAGGTTTGTGTCAGGGTCAGGGTAGGTTTGTGTCAGGGTCAGGGTAGGTTGGGGTCAGGGTCAGGGTGGGTTTGTGTCAGGGTCGGGGTAGGTTTGTGTCAGGGTCAGGGTGGGTTTGTGTCAGGGTCAGGGTAGGTTTGTGTCAGGGTCAGGGTAGGTTTGTGTCAGGGTCAGGGTGGGTTTGTGTCAGGGTCAGGGTAGGTTTGTGTCAGGGTCAGTGTAGGTTTGTGTCAGGGTCAGGGTGGGTTTGTGTCAGGGTCAGGGTAGGTTTGTGTCAGGGTCAGGGTAGGTTTGTGTCAGGGTCAGGGTAGGTTTGTGTCAGGGTCAGGGTGGGTTTGTGTCAGGGTCAGGGTGGGTTTGTGTCAGGGTCAGGGTAGGTTTGTGTCAGGGTCATGGTGGGTTTGTGTCAGGGTCAGGGTAGGTTTGTGTCAGGGTCAGGGTAGGTTTGTGTCAGGGTCAGGGTAGGTTAGGGTCAGGGTCAGGGTGGGTTTGTGTTAGGGTCAGGGTGGGTTTGTGTTAGGGTCAGGGTGGGTTTGTGTCAGGGTCAGGGTAGGTTTGTGTCAGGGTCAGGGTAGGTTTGTGTCAGTGTCAGGGTAGGTTAGGGTCAGGGTAGGTTTGTGTCAGGGTCAGGGTAGGTTTGTGTCAGGGTCAGGGTAGGTTTGTGTCAGGGTCAGGGTAGGTTAGGGTCAGGGTCAGGGTGGGTTTGTGTCAGGGTCAGGGTAGGTTTGTGTCTGGGTCAGGGTTCTCCTCAGGAGACACACCTGACTGACTCTGAGCATGATAAACTGAGGAGCGGGTGGGTGGGTCAAGTGTACTATTAATTTTTCACCTCTCGGGCAAGAGGGGTGGCCATAAACATTGCCCCTTTTCAGATACAATCTCAGACTAAAGACAAAACGGGTAGGTTTGTGATCATTCAAGGTTTCATTAACACTGAGCCCATTACCATTGTGAATGTGTATATGGGCCTAACTATGATGATCCTACATTTTTACCAAGACATCTTTTTTAAGTTTAACGTCCCCATCATCAGAGATAATAATGGCAGGGGATTTTAACTTGATACTGGACACTTCCAGTGATAGATCTTCCTCTAATTACTTCCGGCGCCGACAGAGATGGCCGCCTCACTTCGCGTTCCTAGGAAACTATGCAGTTTTTTTTTTTTTTTACGTGTTATTTCTTACATTAGTACCCCAGGTCATCTTAGGTTTCATTACATACAGTCGAGAAGAACTACTGAATATAAGATCAGCGTCAACTCACCATCAGTACGACCAAGAATATGTTTTTTGCGACGCGGATCCTGTGTTCTGCCTTTCAAACAGGACAGAGGAATGGATCCCATGCAGCGACCCAAAAAAAACACTCAGAAAAAGAGGGAAACGAGGCGGTCTTCTGGTCAGACTCCGGAGACGGGCACATCGTGCACCACTCCCTAGCATTCTTCTCGCCAATGTCCAGTCTCTTGACAACAAGGTTGATGAAATCCGAGCAAGGGTAGCATTCCAGAGGGACATCAGAGACTGTAACGTTCTTTGCTTCACGGAAACATGGCTCACTGGAGAGACGCTATCGGAATCGGTGCAGCCAGCGGGTTTCTCCACGCATCGCGCCGACAGAAACAAACATCTTTCTGGTAAGAAGAGGGGCGGGGGCGTATGCCTCATGGCTAACGAGACATGGTGTGATGAAAGAAACATACAGGAACTCAAATCCTTCTGTTCACCTGATTTTAGAATTCCTCACAATCAAATGTAGACGGCATTATCTACCAAGAGAATTCTCTTCGATTATAATCACAGCCGTATATATCCCCCCCAAGCAGACACATCGATGGCTCTGAACGAACTTTATTTGACTCTTTGCAAACTGGAATCCATTTATCCGGAGGCTGCATTCATTGTAGCTGAGGATTTTAACAAGGCTAATCTGAAAACAAGACTCCTAAATTTTATCAGCATATCGATTGCGCAACCAGGGGTGGAAAACCTTGGATCATTGTTACTCTAACTTCCGCGACGCATATAAGGCCCTGCCCCGCCCTCCTTTCGGAAAAGCTGACCACGACTCCATTTTGTTGATCCCTGCCTACAGACAGAAACTAAAACAAGAGGCTCCCACGCTGAGGTCTGTCCAACGCTGGTCCGACCAAGCTGATTCCACACTCCAAGACTGCTTCCATCACGTGGACTGGGATATGTTTCGTATTGCGTCAGATAACAATATTGACGAATACGCTAATTCGGTGTGCGAATTCATTAGAACGTGCTTGAAGATGTCGTTCCCATAGCAACGATTAAAACATTCCCTAACCAGAAACCGTGTATTGATGGCAGCATTTGCGTGAAACTGAAAGCGCGAACCACTGCTTTTAATCAGGGCAAGGTGACTGGTAACATGACCGAATACAAACAGTGCAGCTATTCCCTCCGCAAGGCTATCAAACAAGCTAAGCGTCAGTACAGAGACAAAGTAGAATCTCAATTCAACGGCTCAGACACGAGGCATGTGGCAGGGTCTACAGTCAATCACGGACTACAAGAAGAAATCCAGCCCAGTCATGGACCAGGATGTCTTGCTCCCAGGCAGACTAAATAACTTTTTTGCCTGCTTTGAGGACAATACAGTGCCACTGACACGGCCTGCAACGAAAACATGCGGACTCTCCTTCACTGCTGCCGAGGTGAGTAAAACATTTAAATGTGTTAACCCTCGCAAGGCTGCAGGCCCAGACGGCATCCCCAGCCACGCCCTCAGAGCATGCGCAGACCAGCTGGCCGGTGTGTTTACGGACATATTCAATCAATCCCTATACCAGTCTGCTGTTCCCACATGCTTCAAGAGGGCCACCGTTGCTCCTGTTCCCAAGAAAGCTAAGGTAACTGAGCTAAACGACTACCGCCCCGTAGCACTCACTTCCGTCATCACAAAGTGCTTTGAGTGACTAGTCAAGGACCATATCACCTTCACCCTACCTGACACGCTAGACCCACTCCAATTTGCTTACCGCCCAAATAGGTCCACAGACGATGCAATCTCAACCACACTGCACACTGCCCTAACCCACCTGGACAAGAGGAATACCTATGTGAGAATGCTGTTCATCGACTACAGCTCGGCATTCAACACCATAGTACCCTCCAAGCTCGTCATCAAGCTCGAGACCCTGGGTCTCGACCCCGCCCTGTGCAACTGGGTACTGGACTTCCTGACGGGCCGCCCCCAGGTGGTGAGGGTAGGCAACAACATCTCCACCCCGCTGATCCTCAACACTGGGGCCCCACAAGGGTGCATTCTGAGCCCTCTCCTGTATTCCCTGTTCACCCACGACTGCGTAGCCACGCACGCCTCCAACTCAATCATCACGACACAACAGTGGTAGGCTTGATTACCAACAACGACGAGATGGCCTACAGGGCGGAGGTGAGGGCCCTCGGAGTGTGGTGTCAGGAAAATAACCTCATACTCAACGTCAACAAAACTAAGGAGATGATTGTGGACTTCAGGAAACAGCAGAGGGAACACCCCCCCCTATCCACATCAATGGAACAGTAGTTTTAAGTTCCTCGGCATACACATCACAGACAAACTGAATTGGTCCACTCACACAGACAGCATCGTGAAGAAGGCGCAACAGCGCCTCTTCAACCTCAGGAGGCTGAAGAAATTCGGCTTGTCACCAAAATCACTCACAAACTTCTACAGATGCACAATCGAGAGCATGCTGGCGGGCTGTATCACCGCCTGGTACGGCAACTGCTCCGCCCACAACCATAAGGCTCTCGAGAGGGTAATGAGGTCTGCACAACGCATCACCGGGGGCAAACTACCTGCCCTCCAGGACAAATACACCACCCGATGTTACAGGAAGGCCATAAAGATCATCAAGGACATCAACCACCCGAGCCACTGCCTGTTCACTCCGCTATCATCCAGAAGGCGAGGTCAGTACAGGTGCATCAAAGCTGGGACCGAGAGACTGAAAAACAGCTTTTATCTCAAGGCCATCAGACTATTAAACAGCCACCACTAACATTGTGTGGCTGCTGCCAACACACTGACATTGACACTGACCCAACTCCAGCCACTTTAATAATGGGAATTGATGGGAAATAATGTAAATATATCACTAGCCACTTTAAACAATGCTACCTAATATAATGTTACTTACCCTACATTATTCATCTCATATGCATACGTATATACTGTACTCTATGTCATCGACTGCATCCTTATGTAATACATGTATTACTAGCCACTTTAACTATGCCACTTTGTTTACATACTCATCTCATATGTATATACTGTACTCGATACCATCTACTGTATCTTGCCTATGCTGCTCTGTACCATCACTCATTCATATATCCTTATGTACATATTCTTTATCCCCTTACACTGTGTATAAGACAGTAGTTTTGGAATTGTTAGTTAGATTACTTGTTGGTCATTACTAAACTGTCGGAACTAGAAGCACAAGCATTTCGCTACACTCGCATTAACATCTGCTAACCATGTGTATGTGACAAATAACATTTGATTTGATTAATAGTATCAACCTCACACAGGCAGCTAAAATGTCAGAAATTAAAGATTTTGGACTTTATAGACTTATGGATATTTCACAACCAAAAGGTTAAAGAATACTCGTTTTACTCTCCTGTCCATAACAGTTACTGTAGAATTGACTTATTTTTTATTCCTGCAGCCAAGGGAAGTTTAACTACTGGATGTAAGTATTTACCAAGATGTATATCAGATTATGCTGCCCTGCTGGCTTCAATGCCCGTCAGTAAATCCCTCAAGAAGATGGAGGTTTGGCAGATATTTACTAAATAATCCCACATTCGTAACATTTCTGAACACTCATATTGACTTTTTTTTTCTCACCAATAACAACTCGGTCCCTTTTTAATTTTATTGGAAGCTCTCCTTACATATCTGATGGGACAAATAATAATATCCTTTAGTTCAGGTGATGGTAAGATGTACAAGGTTCAAGTAGGTTTTTTGGAGAAAGAATTAGAGATCTGGAAAAATGAACAGTGTAACATTTGACGACTCAACTCTACAAAAATTATACTCAAAGCTGACGACCCACAAAGTGAATGGACTAAAACACCCTGACGACCCACAAAGTGAATGGACTATAACACCCTGACGACCCACAAAGTGAATGGACTATAACACCCTGACGACCCACAAAGTGAAAGGACTATAACACCCTGACGACCCACAAAGTGAATGGACTAAAACACCCTGACGACCCACAAAGTGAATGGACTATAACACCCTGACGACCCACAAAGTGAATGGACTAAAACACCCTGACGACCCACAAAGTGAATGGACTAAAACACCCCGACGACCCACAAAGTGAATGGACTAAAACACCCCGACGACCCACAAAGTGAATGGACTATAACACCCTGACGACCCACAAAGTGAATGGACTAAAACACCCTGACGACCCACAAAGTGAATGGACTAAAACACCCTGACGACCCACAAAGTGAATGGACTATAACACCCTGACGACCCACAAAGTGAATGGACTATAACACCCTGACGACCCACAAAGTGAATGGACTATAACACCCTGACGACCCACAAAGCGGAAAATGCTCTTAGGAGAACAAAGCAAAACTACTACGAACATGGAGATAAAGCAGGGAAGTTGCTTGCTTGGCAGATGAGGAGAGAGGAAGCTAGTAGAGTTATTAACTTTTTAAGCTACCCAATAACACAGTTGTTCACAGTCCTGAGGAAATTAATCTAGTCTTTAGGGAGTTTTATGAAACATTGTACAGAGGAGAGAGGAAGCTAGTAGAGTTATTAACTTTATTAAGCTGCCCAACGACACAGTTGTTCACAGTCCTGAGGAAATTAATCTCGTCTTTAGGGAGTTTTATGAAACATTGTACAAGTCTCAAGGGGATGCCCCTGCCTTAATGCATGAGTTTTTGAACAAACTCAATTTACAAACTTTAACTGATGAGGATAGAGCACTTGGAGAAAGAGATTACATCCGAGGAAATTAGGAATCAATTTTCAACAGAGCTGGGGGAAATTCACCAGGATTAGATGAATTCCCTAATGAATTCTATCAATCCTTTTTACCCAAACTAATTCGAGCCTCTTTGCAGTATGTTTAATTATGCCAAAGAGACAGAAAAGCTCCCAGACACACTTGAACAGACACTGATCACAGTTTTGTTAAAACCTGGGAAAGATCCTCTGCTTTGGGGGTCGTATAGACCAATATCTCTATTGAACACTTCATATAAGATTCTTGCAAAACTCATAGCTTTTAGACTAGATAAGGTTCTTCCTGACCTTGGTTGATATAAACCAAACAGGCGTTTGTAAGAAACCGCTCATCTCCTGATAATATCAGAAGATTATTTAATATTATGTGGAGAATGACCAAGATCCTGTAGTGAAGACTTCTTTAGATGAGGAAAAAGATTTTGACTGCATAGAATGGAACTACCTGTTTTGAAGTTTTACAGAGGATGAATATTGGACCTCAGTATGTAGATCTGATTAGATGACTGTCCAGTAGCTCAGATCCTGACTGATGGAAATGATTCCTCACAGTTCTCCCGATCACGTGGCACAAGACAGGGTTGTCCCGCTAGTCCGCTCCTTTTTTCTTTGGCTATAGAGCCACTGGCAGAAGCTTTTAGATCTCATCTCATCCAATCATAGTGTTCGTATAGGTGGGCGTGAACATCTGGTCTCGCCAAATGCTGATTACATTTTGCTTTACCTCACTAAACCAGAAATTTTTACTCCGAGCATTAGTTGACATCCTGAAAGAATGTAAAATAAAGATGTAAAATAAACCTATTGAAGAGTATAATTATGCCTTTTAACAGGGCAGCTATGCAGAACCCAAACTTAAAGCAGCCATTTTCTTGGAGACCTTAGAAAATGACCTCTTGGATTGCAAATTCCTTCTGAAATTATTAAGACATATCAACTGAACTATACTCCACTTCTTAAAAAGGTAGGGGAAGAATTGGATAGATTCTTGTACCTTTTTCAAACCTTGCCCTTTCCTATTACCAAGGTTTAAAAAAACAACAACAACTTAATAGGAAGGTTTCTTCATTTATGTGGTAAGGGCTACCCCCAGAGTGAAACTCACAAATGTATACAAACCATACTCAGAAGGAGGACTCACTCTATCTGACTTCCAGTTGTATTACTGGGCATCTCAGTTAAAGACTGTGTGGGTATGGTAAGATACAACAACAAGTTCACCCTCTTGGAGACAGATAGAGGAGTGTCTGACCCCTGTTACATTGGCATCTATACTTTATATTAATTAGCCCACCTAAAGCTTTGCTAGGTCTCATAATCAACTCTTTCATTAAAACCTGTTGGGGACACCCGTTCCCAGCTGGGACCTCCCCCCCCACACCCTCAGCTGGAATGTGGCGCATGGAACGCAAAAATATTCCTAAAAATATTTAACCTCCACACATTAACAAGTCCAATAGCTCAAATGAAAGATAAACAAGTTGTTTATCTACCCAGCAAGTCAGATTTCTAAAATGTTTTACGGCGAAAACATAGCACATATTTATGTCAAACCACCACCGCAGACATAGCTCATTTGCATAGCCAAGTAGGAAAAAATATGCAATCAACAAACGCAGGATTAAAAGAAAAATCATTTCACTAACCTTTTGAAATCTTCATCAGATGACAGTAATATAACATGTTACACAGTACATTCATTTTTTTTCAATAATCTGCAATATATATCCATAAATCTCTGTTTACAATGACGCATCGTTCAAAAAATGCTACTAAAATGTCAGGAGAAATGACGATAGCCCCTGGCAGATAACGTCAGCTAACAAGGAATACACATCATAAACTTTGACTAAATATGCATGTTCTACATATGTATAGGAAGATACACTTCTTCTAAATGCAATCGCTGTGTTACATTTATTTTTAACGTTACAGGTTGCGGTCACTAGGCTATACTAGGAGTCGGCGCTCCAAAAGTAGCATTCAGGCTCCTCTATCTTGGAGTCCACAGAAACCCAAATTTACCACATAAATATTCCCTTACCTTTGCTGTTCTTCCATCAAAAGACCTGGAAGGGATTATACTTACCAAAACAGCGTTTAGTTTTCAAGTCTGCGTCTTTCGGTTCTCAAAAACTACACGTTTCGGTCAAAATGTAGCCAAAAGTCAAGTGGATGCGCACTAAAACGTTGAACTTGCATATTATATGTCGAGTAAACTTGTCAAACTAACTTCATAATCAAGCTTTAACATGTTATAAAGGTGTACAGCAATCGTGAGGACGAACAGAAACACAGGCATCGTTCAATCGATCTTGGAAAAAAGACAGGACTTGACCAGAGCGCACAAAAAAGTGACCTGTTTTTTCGCGTGACCGAGAGCTTTCAGCACGCTCAAACTCTCGTGAGCACGCGATTCTCACAATGAGAAGCCCCATTGAAAGCAGGGATCGCGCTGAACACGTAGGAACTGTTCCCAGAGCTGTAACTGTTTGGGAGGGTGTTTGCGATGACGTCAAAGTCGGGCCAACTTTTATCATGACAAGAGATAGTTTGGGAGAATGCATGCCCTGACAGTTCTGCTTTACATAGAGACAAAATTTAAACGGTTTTAGAACCTTTAGAGTGTTTTCTATTCGATAATATTTTTTATATGCATATATTAGCAACTTTTGACAAAAATGTATCCTGTTTAATAAGGGCACCAAATTCCTCCAGTAGGGGCAGTAAACAGCCCTAGCACTGACAGGTTAAAAACACTTTAAATATATGGATTGAAGTCTGTAAACAAACAGAAGGGCATAGATCTATATATTAACAAACACCTTTCCATAATAACCCCATCTTACCCAAAGCCCTGAGAGATGGTATTACATTTTCTTGGTTCAACAAAAGAATGAAAACATTTGGTAATCTCTATAGAGAAGGTGAACTACTATCCTTTCAACAACTGGCATCTTATTTTCCGTTACCTCAAACTAATTTCTTCAAGTTCCTACAGGTTAGGCACTATATTGCCACTCAGCAGGGAGGTAAGGATTCAGCCCATGAGTAAATCTACACCTGATACACCTGAGTAAATCTACACCTGATACACCTGAGTAAATCTACACCTGATACACCTGAGTAAATCTACACCTGATACACCTGAGTAAATCTACACCTGATCAACTGTGACTGGGAAGAAAGGGGTAAAAGGTTTTAATTTCTTACATGAACTCTAGTCTTCAAGCTCTGTTGGGGAATGATGAACCTCTGAAGGCTTGGAATGATGAACCTCTGAATGCTTGGAATGATGAACCTCTGAAGGCTTGGAATGATGAACCTCTGAAGGCTTGGAATGATGAACCTCTGAAGGCTTGGAATGATGAACCTCTGAAGGCTTGGAATGATGAACCTCTGAAGGCTTGGAATGATGAACCTCTGAAGGCTTGGAATGATGAACCTCTGAAGGCTTGGAATGATGAACCTCTGAAGGCTTGGAATGATGAACCTCTGAAGGCTTGGAATGATGAACCTCTGAAGGCTTGGAATGATGAACCTCTGAAGGCTTGGAATGATGAACCTCTGAAGGCTTGGAATGATGAACCTCTGAAGGCTTGCATGAAGTGGCATGATGACCTTGGTCTCATTTTTGAGGATGAGAAAATGGGAAAGCTCTTTTTATATGCTCAGCGTCTTTCATTTAACACAAGGCATGAGTTGATGCGATTCAATATTTTACATGGGGTCTACTTTACACCAGAGAGACTGTATATGATCAATTCTAAATATTCAACATTTTGCCCAAGGTGTAAAACGGGGGTAGACACACTTACAGTGGGGCAAAAAAGTATTTAGTCAGCCACCAATTGTGCAAGGTCTCCCACTTAAAAAGATGACAGAGGCCTGTAATTTTCAAAATATAGGTGCACTTGAACTATTACAGAAACATTTAGAAAAAAAATCCAGAAAATCACATTGTAGGATTTTTAAATGAATTTATTTGCAAATTATGGTGGAGAATAAGTATTTGGTCAATAACCAAAGTTTATGTCAATACTTTGTTATATACCCGTTGTTGGCAATGGCCCATTCATCCATGCAGATCTCCTCTAGAGTAGTTTTACATTTAAGTCATTTAGCAGACGCTCTTATCCAGAGCGACTTACAAATTGGTGCATTCACCTTACGACATCCAGTGGAACAGCCACTTTACAATAGTGCATCTAAATCTTTTAAGGGGGGGGGTGAGAAGGATTACTTTATCCTATCCTAGGTATTCCTTAAAGAGGTGGGGTTTCAGGTGTCTCCGGAAGGTGGTGATTGACTCCGCTGTCCTGGCGTCGTGAGGGAGTTTGTTCCACCATTGGGGGGCCAGAGCAGCGAACAGTTTTGACTGGGCTGAGCGGGAGCTGTACTTCCTCAGTGGTAGGGAGGCGAGCAGGCCAGAGGTGGATGAACGCAGTGCCCTTGTTTGGGTGTAGGGCTTGATCAGAGCCTGGAGGTACTGAGGTGCCGTTCCCTCACAGCTCCGTAGGCAAGCACCATGGTCTTGTAGCGGATGCGAGCTTCAACTGGAAGCCAGTGGAGAGAGCGGAGGAGCGGGGTGACGTGAGAGAACTTGGGAAGGTTGAACACCAGACGGGCTGCGGCGTTCTGGATGAGTTGTAGGGGTTTAATGGCACAGGCAGGGAGCCCAGCCAACAGCGAGTTGCAGTAATCCAGACGGGAGATGACAAGTGCCTGGATTAGGACCTGCGCCGCTTCCTGTGTGAGGCAGGGTCGTACTCTGCGGATGTTGTAGAGCATGAACCTACAGGAACGGGCCACCGCCTTGATGTTAGTTGAGAACGACAGGGTGTTGTCCAGGATCACGCCAAGGTTCTTAGCGCTCTGGGAGGAGGACACAATGGAGTTGTCAACCGTGATGGCGAGATCATGGAACGGGCAGTCCTTCCCCGGGAGGAAGAGCAGCTCCGTCTTGCCGAGGTTCAGCTTGAGGTGGTGATCCGTCATCCACACTGATATGTCTGCCAGACATGCAGAGATGCGATTCGCCACCTGGTCATCAGAAGGGGGAAAGGAGAAGATTAATTGTGTGTCGTCTGCATAGCAATGATAAGAGAGACCATGTGAGGTTATGACAGAGCCAAATGACTTGGTGTATAGCGAGAATAGGAGAGGGCCTAGAACAGAGCCCTGGGGGACACCAGTGGTGAGAGCGCGTGGTGAGGAGACAGATTCTCGCCACGCCACCTGGTAGGAGCGACCTGTCAGGTAGGACGCAATCCAAGCGTGGGCCGCGCCGGAGATGCCCAACTCGGAGAGGGTGGAGAGGAGGATCTGATAGTTCACAGTATCGAAGGCAGCCGATAGGTCTAGAAGGATGAGAGCAGAGGAGAGAGAGTTAGCTTTAGCAGTGCGGAGCACCTCCGTGATACAGAGAAGAGCAGTCTCAGTTGAATGACTAGTCTTGAAACCTGACTGATTTGGATCAAGAAGGTCATTCTGAGAGAGATAGCGGGAGAGCTGGCCAAGGACGGCACGTTCAAGAGTTTTGGAGAGAAAAGGAAGAAGGGATACTGGTCTGTAGTTGTTGACATCGGAGGGATCGAGTGTAGGTTTTTTCAGAAGGGGTGCAACTCTCGCTCTCTTGAAGACGGAAGGGACGTAGCCAGCGGTCAGGGATGAGTTGATGAGCGAGGTGAGGTAAGGGAGAAGGTCTCCGGAAATGGTCTGGAGAAGAGAGGAGGGGATAGGGTCAAGCGGGCAGGTTGTTGGGCGGCCGGCCGTCACAAGACGCGAGATTTCATCTGGAGAGAGAGGGGAGAAAGAGGTCAGAGCACAGGGTAGGGCAGTGTGAGCAGAACCAGCGGTGTCGTTTGACTTAGCAAACGAGGATCGGATGTCGTCGACCTTCTTTTCAAAATGGTTGACGAAGTCATCTGCAGAGAGGGAGGAGGGGGGGAGGATTCAGGAGGGAGGAAAAGGTGGCAAAGAGCTTCCTAGGGTTAGAGGCAGATGCTTGGAATTTAGAGTGGTAGAAAGTGGCTTTAGCAGCAGAGACAGAGGAGGAAAATGTAGAGAGGAGGGAGTGAAAGGATGCCAGGTCCGCAGGGAGGCGAGTTTTCCTCCATTTCCGCTCTGCTGCCCGGAGCCCTGTTCTGTGAGCTCGCAATGAGTCGTTGAGCCACGGAGCGGGAGGGGAGGACCGAGCCGGCCTGGAGGATAGGGGACATAGAGAGTCAAAGGATGCAGAAAGGGAGGAGAGGAGGGTTGAGGAGGCAGAATCAGGAGATAGGTTGGAGAAGGTTTGAGCAGAGGGAAGAGATGATAGGATGGAAGAGGAGAGAGTAGCGGGGGAGAGAGAGCGAAGGTTGGGACGGCGCGATACCATCCGAGTAGGGGCAGTGTGGGAAGTGTTGGATGAGAGCGAGAGGGAAAAGGATACAAGGTAGTGGTCGGAGACTTGGAGGGGAGTTGCAATGAGGTTAGTGGAAGAACAGCATCTAGTAAAGATGAGGTCGAGCGTATTGCCTGCCTTGTGAGTAGGGGGGAAGGTGAGAGGGTGAGGTCAAAAGAGGAGAGGAGTGGAAAGAAGGAGGCAGAGAGGAATGAGTCAAAGGTAGACGGGGGAGGTTAAAGTCGCCCAGAACTGTGAGAGGTGAGCCGTCCTCAGGAAAGGAGCTTATCAAGGCATCAAGCTCATTGATGAACTCTCCTAGGGAACCTGGAGGGCGATAAATGATAAGGATGTTAAGCTTGAAAGGGCTGGTAACTGTGACAGCATGGAATTCAAAGGAGGCGAAAGACAGATGGGTAAGGGGAGAAAGAGAGAATGACCACTTGGGAGAGATGAGGATCCCGGTGCCACCACCCCGCTGACCAGAAGCTCTCGGGGTGTGCGAGAACACGTGGGCGGACGAAGAGAGAGCAGTGGGAGTAGCAGTGTTATCTGTGGTGATCCATGTTTCCGTCAGTGCCAAGAAGTCGAGGGACTGGAGGGAGGCATAGGCTGAGATGATCTCTGCCTTGTTGGCCGCAGATCGGCAGTTCCAGAGGCTACCGGAGACCTGGAACGGGTCGTGCGCGCTGGGACCACCAGATTAGGGTGGCCGCGGCCACGCGGTGTGGAGCGTTTGTATGGTCTGTGCAGAGAGGAGAGAGCAGGGATAGACAGACACATAGTTGACAGGCTACAGAAGAGGCTACGCTAATGCAAAGGAGGTTGGAATGACAAGTGGACTACACGTCTCGAATGTTCAGAAAGTTAAGCTTCCGTAGCAAGAATCTTATTGACTAAAATGATTAAAATGATACAGTACTGCTGAAGTAGGCTAGCTGGCAGTGGCTGCGTTGTTGACTTTGTAGGCTAGCTGGCAGTGGCTGCGTTGTTGACACTACACTAATCAAGTCGTTCCGTTGAGTGTAATAGTTTCTACAGTGCTGCTATTCGGGGGCTAGCTGGCTAGCTAGCAGTGTTGATTACGTTACGTTGCGTTAAAAGAACGACAATAGCTGGCTAGCTAACCTAGAAAATCGCTCTAGACTACACAATTCTCTTTGATACAAAGACGGCTATGTAGCTAGCTATGTAGCTAGCTACGATCAAACAAATCAAACCGTTGTACTGTAATGAAATGAAATGAAAATGTGATACTACCTGTGGAGCGAAGTGGAATGTGACCGGGTTGTTGAGTGCGGAAGTTCTATTCGGTAGATGTTGGCTAGCTGTTGGCTAGCTAGCAGTGTCTCCTGCGGACTGAAGTGCGGATGCGACCGCTCGCTCCAACCCGGAAGTAGACTACACTGTAGTGATGTTTTTGGGTCTGTTGCTGGGCAACACGGACTTTCAACTCCCTCCAAAGATTTTCTATGGGGTTGAGATCTGGAGACTGGCTAGGCCACTCCAGGACCTTGAAATGGGAGAACTTGCACAATTGGTGGCTGACTAAATACTTTTTTTGCCCCATTGTATAGACCTTTCTGTCGTGCCTCAGATCTTATCACAGGTCACTAATATGACGGTACCACTAAATCCTTCTCTTATTCTTCTTAGAGATGTCTCTGTTCTACCAGTAAATATGGGTAGTAAAACCAGATTCCTTCAATTGGCAGTCATTGCAGCCAATAAATGTACAGCTACGGAAGAGTGACACTCCGCCAAGCAAGCAGATGTGGCTAAAATACCTATTCCATCTGAAAAAAATACATTTAAAAAATAACGTACAATTGACATAATAAACCCTTTGAGTTTACTGATGTCTGTAGTGACTTTCAGCTTTTTCTAGAGTCGTCACCTTAGCTGCCTCATTATTACTTTCTTCATTAATGTATTATTTGTTTTTGCGTTAAATAATTTATTTTATAGCATTGAATGTGAAGGTCATTCTGTTTCTTTTTTGTTGTTGTTAATCATTGAAGCTAATACCAGTGGAGGGGGGTGTTCATTAGTTGGGGAGGGAAGCGTTTTGCATAATGTGCTCCCATGAAGCATAGTGTTTTGTGTATATTGAAGGAATAACGGGCATTAACTGTTTCATATTTTGCTGATTTTGTTAAACTATTTTTTTAAATGCTAATAAATATATTGTATAATATGTTGTGAATGTGTCATGTTTTGTCATTTATTATCTTGTCTTGTCCCTGTGCTTCCCATTCTATTCGTTTCCCTCTGCTGGTCTTATTAGGTTCTTTCCCTCTTTCTATCCCTCTCTCTCCCCCTCCCTCTCTCACTCTCTCGCTCTCTCTTCTCTCTATCGTTCCGTTCCTGCTCCCAGCTGTTCCTATTCCCCTAATCAATCATTTAGTCTTCCCACACCTGTTCCCGATCCTTTCCCCTGATTAGAGTCCCTATTTCTTCCTTTGTGTTCCGTTCCTGTCCTGTCGGTTCCTTGTCTAGAATTCACCGTGCTGTGTTTGTGTATCGCCCTGTCGTGTCGTGTTTTCCTCAGATGCTGCGTGGTGAGCAGGTGTCTGAGTCTGTCTGGTTCAAGTGCCTTCCCGAGGCAACCTGCTGTTCACCTGCTGTTCAAGATCGAGTCTCCAGTTTGTCCTCGTCATTTCGAGTGAAAGTTGTGTTTTTTGTTTGTATTTACTTTACTGGATTAAAGACTCTGTTTTCGCCAAGTCGCTTTTGGGTCCTCTTTCACCTGCATGACAGAAGGAACCGACCAAGGAATGGACCCAGCGACTTCAGACGCTCGTTACACTGCCGTCGAGATCCAAGGAGCCATGCTCGGCAGACACGAGCAGGAATTGTCTGCTGCTCGCCATGCCGTGGAGAACCTGGCCGCTCAGGTTTCCGACCTCTCTGGACAGTTCCAGAGTCTACGTCTCGTGCCACCTGTTACTTCCTGGCCTGCCGAGCCTCCAGAACCTAGGGTTAATAACCCACCTTGCTACTCCGGGCAGCCCACTGAGTGCCGCTCCTTTCTCACGCAGTGTGAGATTGTGTTCTCTCTCCAACCCAACACATACTCTAGAGAGAGAGCTCGGGTTGCTTACGTCATTTCACTCCTTACTGGCCGGGCTCGAGAATGGGGCACAGCTATCTGGGAGGCAAGGGCTGATTGCTCTAACAGGTTCCAGAACTTTAAAGAGGAGATGATTCGGTTTTTGACCGTTCAGTTTTTGGTAGGGAGGCTTCTAGGGCCCTGGCTTCCTTATGCCAAGGTGAACGGTCCATAACGGATTATTCTATTGAGTTTCGCACTCTTGCTGCCTCTAGTGAGTGGAACGAGCCGGCGCTGCTCGCTCGTTTTCTGGAGGGACTCCACGCAGTGGTTAAGGATGAGATTCTCTCCCGGGAGGTTCCTTCAGATGTGGACTCTTTGATTGCTCTCGCCATCCGCATAGAACGACGGGTAGATCTTCGTCACCGGGCTCGTGGAAGAGAGCTCGCATCAACGGTGTTTCCCTGCTCCGCATCGCAACCATCTCCCTCCTCTGGCTCAGAGTCTGAGCCCATGCAGCTGGGAGGGATTCGCATCTCGACTAAGGAGAGGGAACGGAGGATCACCAACCGCCTGTGCCTCTATTGCGGAGTTGCTGGACATTTTGTTAATTCATGTCCAGTAAAAGCCAGAGCTCATCTGTAAGCGGAGGGCTACAGGTGAGCGCAACTACTCAAGTCTCTCCATCAAAATCCTGTACTACTTTGTCGGTCCATCTACGCTGGACCGGTTCGGGTGCTACATGTAGTGCCTTGATAGACTCTGGGGCTGAGGGTTGTTTCATGGACGAAGCATGGGTTCGGAAACATGACATTCCTTTCAGAGAGTTAGAGAAGCCTACGCCCATGTTCGCCTTAGATGGTAGTCATCTTCCCAGTATCAGATTTGAGACACTACCTTTAACCCTCACAGTATCTGGTAACCACAGTGAGACTATTTCTTTTTTGATTTTTCGTTCACCGTTTACACCTGTTGTTTTGGGTCATCCCTGGCTAGTATGTCATAATCCTTCTATTAATTGGTCTAGTAATTCTATCCTATCCTGGAACGTTTCTTGTCATGTGAAGTGTTTAATGTCTGCCATCCCTCCCGTTTCTTCTGTCCCTACTTCTCAGGAGGAACCTGGCGATTTGACAGGAGTGCCGGAGGAATATCATGATCTGCGCACGGTCTTCAGTCGGTCCCGAGCCAACTCCCTTCCTCCTCACCGGTCGTATGATTGTAGTATTGATCTCCTTCCGGGGACCACTCCTCCTCGGGGTAGACTATACTCTCTGTCGGCTCCCGAACGTAAGGCTCTCGAGGATTATTTGTCTGTGTCTCTTGACGCCGGTACCATAGTGCCTTCTTCCTCTCGGCCGGGGCGGGGTTCTTTTTGTTAAGAAGAAGGACGGTACTCTGCGCCCCTGCGTGGATTATCGAGGGCTGAATGACATAACGGTTAAGAATCGTTATCCGCTTCCCCTTATGTCATCAGCCTTCGAGATTCTGCAGGGAGCCAGGTGCTTTACTAAGTTGGACCTTCGTAACGCTTACCATCTCGTGCGCATCAGAGAGGGGGACGAGTGGAAAACGGCGTTTAACACTCCGTTAGGGCATTTTGAGTACCGGGTTCTGCCGTTTGGTCTCGCCAATGCGCCAGCTGTTTTTCAGGCATTAGTTAATGATGTTCTGAGAGACATGCTGAACATCTTTGTTTTTGTCTATCTTGACGATATCCTGATTTTTTTCTCCGTCACTCGAGATTCATGTTCAGCACGTTCGACGTGTTCTACAGCGCCTTTTAGAGAATTGTCTCTACGTAAAGTCTGAGAAGTGCTCTTTTCATGTCTCCTCCGTTACTTTTCTCGGTTCCGTTATTTCCGCTGAAGGCATTCAGATGGATTCCGCTAAGGTCCAAGCTGTCAGTGATTGGCCCGTTCCAAGGTCACGTGTCGAGTTGCAGCGCTTTTTAGGTTTCGCTAATTTCTATCGGCGTTTCATTCGTAATTTCGGTCAAGTTGCTGCCCCTCTCACAGCTCTTACTTCTGTCAAGACGTGTTTTAAGTGGTCCGGTTCCGCCCAGGGAGCTTTTGATCTTCTAAAAGAACGTTTTACGTCCGCTCCTATCCTCGTTACTCCTGACGTCACTAGACAATTCATTGTCGAGGTTGACGCTTCAGAGGTAGGCGTGGGAGCCATTCTATCCCAGCGCTTCCAGTCTGACGATAAGGTTCATCCTTGCGCTTATTTTTCTCATCGCCTGTCGCCATCTGAGCGCAACTATGATGTGGGTAACCGTGAACTGCTCGCCATCCGCTTAGCCCTAGGCGAATGGCGACAGTGGTTGGAGGGGGCGACCGTTCCTTTTGTCGTTTGGACAGACCATAAGAACCTTGAGTACATCCGTTCTGCCAAACGACTTAATGCCCGTCAAGCTCGTTGGGCGTTGTTTTTCGCTCGTTTCGAGTTTGTGATTTCTTACCGTCCGGGTAGCAAGAACACCAAGCCTGATGCCTTATCCCGTCTGTTTAGTTCTTCTGTGGCTTCTACTGATCCCGAGGGATTCTTCCTTATGGGCGTGTTGTCGGGTTAACAGTCTGGGGAATTGAAAGACAGGTTAAGCAAGCACTCACGCATACTGCGTCGCCGCGCGCTTGTCCTAGTAACCTCCTTTTCGTTCCTGTTTCCACTCGTCTGGCTGTTCTTCAGTGGGCTCACTCTGCCAAGTTAGCTGGTCATCCCGGTGTTCGAGGCACTCTTGCGTCTATTCGCCAGCGCTTTTGGTGGCCGACTCAGGAGCGTGACACGCGCCGTTTCGTGGCTGCTTGTTCGGACTGCGCGCAGACTAAGTCGGGTAACTCTCCTCCTGCCGGTCGTCTCAGACCGCTCCCCATTCCTTCTCGACCATGGTCTCACATCGCCCTAGACTTCATTACCGGTCTGCCTTTGTCTGCGGGGAAGACTGTGATTCTTACGGTTGTCGATAGGTTCTCTAAGGCGGCACATTTCATTCCCCTCGCTAAACTTCCTTCCGCTAAGGAGACGGCACAAATCATTATCGAGAATGTATTCAGAATTCATGGCCTCCCGTTAGACGCCGTTTCAGACAGAGGCCCGCAATTCACGTCACAGTTTTGGAGGGAGTTCTGTCGTTTGATTGGTGCGTCCGTCAGTCTCTCTTCCGGGTTTCATCCCCAGTCTAACGGTCAAGCAGAGAGGGCCAATCAGACGATTGGTCGCATACTACGCAGCCTTTCTTTCAGAAACCCTGCGTCTTGGGCAGAACAGCTCCCCTGGGCAGAATACGCTCACAATTCGCTTCCTTCGTCTGCTACCGGGTTATCTCCGTTTCAGAGTAGTCTGGGTTACCAGCCTCCTCTGTTCTCATCCCAGCTTGCCGAGTCCAGCGTTCCCTCCGCTCAAGCGTTTGTCCAACGTTGTGAGCGCACCTGGAGGAGGGTGAGGTCTGCACTTTGCCGTTACAGGGCACAGACTGTGAGAGCCGCCAATAAACGCAGGATTAAGAGTCCAAGGTATTGTTGCGGCCAGAGAGTGTGGCTTTCCACTCGCAACCTTCCTCTTACGACAGCTTCTCGTAAGTTGACTCCGCGGTTCATTGGTCCGTTCCGTGTCTCCCAGGTCGTCAATCCTGTCGCTGTGCGACTGCTTCTTCCGCGACATCTTCGTCGCGTCCATCCTGTCTTCCATGTCTCCTGTGTCAAGCCCTTTCTTCGCACCCCCGTTCGTCTTCCCTCCCCCCCCGTCCTTGTCGAGAGCGCACCTATTTACAAGGTACATAAGATCATGGACATGCGTTCTCGGGGACGGGGTCACCAATACTTAGTGGATTGGGAGGGTTACGGTCCTGAGGAGAGGAGTTGGGTTCCGTCTCGGGACGTGCTGGACCGTTCACTCATTGATGATTTCCTCCGTTGCCGCCAGGATTCCTCCTCGAGTGCGCCAGGAGGCGCTCGGTGAGTGGGGGGGTACTGTCATGTTTTGTCATTTATTATCTTGTCTTGTCCCTGTGCTTCCCATTCTATTCGTTTCCCTCTGCTGGTCTTATTAGGTTCTTTCCCTCTTTCTATCCCTCTCTCTCCCCCTCACTCTCTCGCTCTCTCTTCTCTCTATCGTTCCGTTCCTGCTCCCAGCTGTTCCTATTCCCCTAATCAATCATTTAGTCTTCCCACACCTGTTCCCGATCCTTTCCCCTGATTAGAGTCCCTATTTCTTCCTTTGTGTTCCGTTCCTGTCCTGTCGGTTCCTTGTCTAGAATTCACCGTGCTGTGTTTGTGTATCGCCCTGTCGTGTCGTGTTTTCCTCAGATGCTGCGTGGTGAGCAGGTGTCTGAGTCTGTCTGGTTCAAGTGCCTTCCCGAGGCAACCTGCTGTTCACCTGCTGTTCAAGATCGAGTCTCCAGTTTGTCCTCGTCATTTCGAGTGAAAGTTGTGTTTTTTGTTTGTATTTACTTTACTGGATTAAAGACTCTGTTTTCGCCAAGTCGCTTTTGGGTCCTCTTTCACCTGCATGACAGAATGTAATGTTTTTAAAATGTATAACTGCCTTAATTTTGCTGGACCCCAGGAAGAGTAGCTGCTGCCTTGGCAGGAACTAATGGGGATCCATAATAAACCCCAGGAAGAGTAGCTACTGCCTTGGCAGGAACTAATGGGGATCCATAATAAACCCCAGGAAGAGTAGCTACTGCCTTGGCAGGAACTAATGGGGATCCATAATAAACCCCAGGAAGAGTAGCTACTGCCTTGGCAGGAACTAATGGGGATCCATAATAAACCCCAGGAAGAGTAGCTGCTGCCTTGGCAGGAACTAATGGGGATCCATAATAAACCCCAGGAAGAGTAGCTACTGCCTTGGCAGGAACTAATGGGGATCCATAATAAATCCCAGGAAGAGTAGCTGCTGCCTTGGCAGGAACTAATGGGGATCCATAATAAACCCCAGGAAGAGTAGCTGCTGCCTTGGCAGGAACTAATGGGGATCCATAATAAACCCCAGGATGAGTAGCTGTTGCCTTGACAGGAACTAATGGGGATCCATAATAAACCTCAGGTAGAGTAGCTGTTGCCTTGACAGGAACTAATGGGGATCCATAATAAACCCCAGGAGGAGTAGCTGTTGCCTTGACATGAACTAATGGGGATCCATAATAAACCCCAGGAAGAGTAGCTACTGCCTTGGCAGGAACTAATGGGGATCCATAATAAACCCCAGGAAGAGTAGCTGCTGCCTTGGCAGGAACTAATGGGGATCCATAATAAACCCCAGGAAGAGTAGCTACTGCCTTGGCAGGAACTAATGGGGATCCATAATAAATCCCAGGAAGAGTAGCTGCTGCCTTGGCAGGAACTAATGGGGATCCATAATAAACCCCAGGAAGAGTAGCTGCTGCCTTGGCAGGAACTAATGGGGATCCATAATAAACCCCAGGATGAGTAGCTGTTGCCTTGACAGGAACTAATGGGGATCCATAATAAACCTCAGGTAGAGTAGCTGTTGCCTTGACAGGAACTAATGGGGATCCATAATAAACCCCAGGAGGAGTAGCTGTTGCCTTGACATGAACTAATGGGGATCCATAATAAACCTCAGGAAGAGTAGCTTGCGGTCGAATGCCAAGCAGTCAACATACCAAGCGGTGATGCAGCCAGTCAAGATGCTCTCAATGGTGCAGCTGTATAACTTTGGCCCATGCCAAAACATTTCAGCCTCCTGAGGGGGAATAGGTGTTGTCGTACCGTCTTCACGACTGGGTTGGTGTGTTTGGACCATGATCGATCCTTAGTGATGTGGACACCGAGGAACTTGAAGCTCTTGACTCACTCCACTACAGCCCCGTCGATATGGATGGGGGCGTGCCCGGCCCCCCGGTTCCTGATGTCCACGATCAGCTCCTTTGTCCTGCTGATGTTGAGGGAGAGGTTGTTGTACTGGCACCACACTGCCAGGTCTCTGACCTCCTATATAGTTGAAGTCAGAAGTTTACATACACCTTAGCCAAATACATTTAAACTCAGTTTTTCACAATTCCTGACATTTAATCCAAATAAAAATCCCTGCCTTATGTCAGTTAGGATCACCACTTTATTTTAAGAATGTGAAATGTCAGAATAATAGTAGAGAATAATTTATTTCAGCTTTTATTTCTTTCATTCCCAGTGGGTCAGAAGTTTACACACTCAATTAGTATTTGGTAGCATTGCCTTTAAATTGTTTAACTTGGGTCAAATGTTTCAGGTAGCCTTTCTCAAGCTTCCCACAATAACTTGAGTGAATTTTGCCCCATTCCTCCTGACAGAGCTGGTGTAACCGAGTCAGGTTTGTAGGCCTCCTTGCTCGCATACATGCTTTTTCAGTTCTGCCCACACATTTTCTATACGATTGAGGTCAGGGCTTTGTGATGGCCACTCCAATACCTTGACTTTGTTGTCCTTAAGCCATTTTTCCACAACTTTGGAAGTATGCTTGGGGTCATTGTCCATTTGGAAAACCCATATGCAACTAAGCAAATCAAATCAAATTTATTTATATAGCCCTTCGTACATCAGCTGATATCTCAAAGTGCTGTACAGAAACCCAGCCTAAAACCCCAAACAGCAAGCAATGCAGGTGTAGAAGCACGGTGGCTAGGAAAAACTCCCTAGAAAGGCCAAAACCTAGGAAGAAACCTAGAGAGGAACCAGGCTATGTGGGGTGGCCAGTCGTCTTCTGGCTGTGCCGGGTGGAGATTATAACAGAACATGGCCAAGATGTTCAAATGTTCATAAATGACCAGCATGGTCGAATAATAACAAGGCAGAACAGTTGAAACTGGAGCAGCATCACAGTCAGGTGGACCGGGGACAGCAAGGAGTCATCATGTCAGGTAGTCCTGGGGCACGGTCCTAGGGCTCAGGTCCTCCGAGAGAGAGAAAGAAAGAGAGAATTAGAGAGAGCATATGTGGGGTGGCCCGTCCTCTTCTGGCTGTGCCGGGTGGAGATTATAACAGAACATGGCCAAGATGTTCAAATGTTCATAAATGACCCGCATGGTCGAATAATAGTAAGGCAGAACAGTTGAAACTGGAGCACTCCACTACAGCCCCGTCGATATGGATGGGGGTGTGCCCGGCCCCCCGGTTCCTGATGTCCACGATCAGCTTTAACTTCCTGACTGATGTCTTGATGTTGCTTCAATATATCCACATACGTCATGATGCCATCTATTTTGTGAAGTGCACCAGTCCCTCCTGCAGCAGAGCACCCCCACAACATGATGCTGCCACCCCCGGGCTTCACGGTTGGGAAGGTGTTCTAAGGCTTGCAAGCCTCCCCCTTTTTCCTCCAAACATAACGATGGTCATTATGGCCAAACAGTTCTATTTTTATTTAATCAGACCAGAGGACATTTCTCCAAAAAGTATGATCTTTGTCCCCATGTGCAGTTGCAAACCGTACTCTGGCTTTTTTTTTATGGCGGTTTTGGAGCAGTGGCTTCTTCCTTGCTGAGCGGCCTTTCAGGTTATGTCGATATAGGACTCGTTTTACTGTGGATATAGATACTTTTACCTGTTTCCTCTAGTATTTTCACAAGGTCCTTTGCTGTTGTTCTGGGATTGATATGCACTTTTCTCACCAAAGTAAGTTCATCTCTAGGAGACAGAACGCGTCTCCTTCCTGAGTGGTATTCTTGCTTACTATTGTTTGTACAGATGAACGTGGTACCTTCATCAGGCGTTTGCAAATTGCTCCAAAGGATTAACCAGACTTGTGGAGGTCTACAATTTCCTTTCCGAGGCCTTGGCTGATTTCTTTTGATTTTCCCATGATGTCAAGCAAAGAGGCACTGAGTTTGAAGGTAGGCCTTGAAATACATCCACAGGTACACCTCCAAAGGACTCAAATTATGTCAATCGTCAAGCCTATCAGAAGCTTCTAAAGCCATGACATAATTTTCTGGAATTTTCCAAGCTGTTTAAAGGCACAGTCAACTTAGTGTATGTAAACTTCTGACCCACTGGAAGTGTGATACAGTGAAATAATCTGTCTGTAAACAATTGTTGGAAAAATGACTTGTGTCATGCACAAAGTAGATGTCCTAACCGACTTGACAAAAATCAAGTTTGTTAACAAGAAATTTGTGGAGTGGTTGAAAAACGAGTTTTAATGACTCCTAAGTGTATGTAAACTTCCAACTGTCTCATTGTCGTTGGTGATCAGGCCTACCCCCGTCTTATCATCAGAAAACTACCCTTTCCTGCAGTCAAATGACCAAATCACCCTCTAGTGGCCTCATGGGTGGAATGTCATTCATATCTTTCAGAATTTTAATAATATATATATATATTATTTTTCTACCTGCCGAAAATCAGGTGTTTCTATGTCAAACGGCTTTGTTATATTTCAGTTTTCTGTGAGAGGTGTGTGTGTGTGTGTGTGTGTGTGTGTGTGTGTGTGTGTGTGTGTGTGTGTGTGTGTGTGTGTGTGTGTGTCTGTGTCTGTGTGTCTGTGTGTCTGTGTGTCTGTGTGTGTGTGTATTCTCTCACTCCCTGGGTGACCCGGGCGTTGTCCTTTCTGTCCTGTGCAGAGGGGCGAAGGGCGTGGCGAGCGCTACAGGTGACCTTGTAGTGATGAACTGGAAGGTCTCCCTCTTTGGGGGGGTCCCAGAGGATCTGTACCCCCACACTGCTGCCATCCGTCCCCTGGGTCTCGTTCCCAGCTCGAACACT
>NC_060187.1:8455750-8628045 GCF_021184085.1 Oncorhynchus gorbuscha | reverse complement strand
TTCTATGTCAAACGGCTTTGTTATATTTCAGTTTTGTGTGTGTGTGTGTGTGTGTGTGTGTGTGTGTGTGTGTGTGTGTGTGTGTGTGTGTGTGTGTGTGTGTGTGTGTGTGTGTGTGTGTGTGTGTGTGTGTGTGTGTGTGTGTGTGTGTGTGTGTGTGTGTGTGTGTGTGTGTGTGTGTGTGTGTTGGGGATGCAAACTCAAAATGGAATACATTTCAAATCTATATCTGACATGGTACAGGTGTCTTCTTTTTTTAAGTCCATAACCATGTGTTTTGAGGTGTATACTTTTGTGTCAAAGTAGATTTGTTTTGGACTACCCAGAAACACCAACCATGTGACCTTGATTTAGCCCACTGCAGTAAAAAATGTATGAAGGTGTTGGAGTCGTGCAAGGTCACGCAGTCGTGGGTGAACAGGGAGTACAGGAGGGGACTAAGCATGCACCCCTGAGGGGCCCCTGTGTTGAGGGTCAGCCCGAGGTCATTAAAACACCATATTATAATACTCTTGAATAAGCTCCAGGTCATTAAAACATCACATATTACAATACTCTTTAATTACAACACAATAAATAAAACTGGAACAACGATATATAACAGGGTTACATACATCAAAGTCACTGCTGGGGTTATCATATGCTTGAAATAATAACTTATAGCGCAATATTACAAAAATACTAAACTACAACAGGTTACAAACTGCTTTACGCCGGGCCATTTTACTTTCAGGAACATACTGTGTAGAGATCAATGAAAAACACAGACAGTTTGGTATGACTACATACATCAGTGCTATATATTTTTCTTTACGTGTGTAAACTATGATTACATTATACACGACTGAAAAGTATCATCTCTAATACATACATGTATTGTAAGTGTAATGGCCATGGTATAGATTCACTTGATCTTTCAGGTAAAGGTGATTCGTTCATCATGCAATATATCTCTGTGTGATATAGAGAGCAGTGCAGCACTGGCACGGCATTGGTGTGTGTGTGTGTGTGTGTGTGTGTGTGTGTGTTTGTGTGTGTGTGTGTGTGTGTGTGTGTGTGTGTGTGTGTGTGTGTGTGTGTGTGTGTGTGTGTGTGTGTGTGTGTGTGTGTTTGTTTGTTTTAGTGGAGGTGGTGTTCTCAATACACACTACGGCGCTAGTGATGACGAGCAGCAGAGGACGAAGCACGTTGGGGGGAGGAGCCTGGAAAACAGAGACAGGATGATTGGTGGGATCAGACAGGGGTTATATATGATTGAAGTAATCAGTGTAATTTAATGCAAATCAAAACAAACACTGGAACAGAAGTCAGATCCATTTCTACAATGACTCCCTGTTCTGTATGTGAAGTACTACGCTTGGCTGCAACACCTACGGCCCTGGCTGAAAGGAGTGTACTGTGTGCTACAAGTCGAAGAGTCGTATTCCTTATATACGCAGACAGCTGATAACAAAATCCCTGTAGATTCACTTTGACATTTTGCGATCAGTTGCACAGATTTGGGAGACCTCCATCTTCTATCAAAGTTGAACAAAAGCAGGCTCTTTCTGTTGAGGTACCAAAGCTTTTGATTCTCCCTCTTCGCCTCCCTCTCTTTCCCAGTGCTCCCACAGTTCTCCTGGCGGTGTCCATCCTAACTGGGAGGTCTGGAACACCACACCAGGAGTGTTTCTGGGAGTCTCTCTCTCTGAGGAACTAACTATTTGTTCCAGAAACATCTAGCAGTCCAGGAACTCTAGAATTAGAACTAGAATATTTATTATAATTCTGACCTGCCAAGAATACTCAGACGGAGGGAGGGAGTGGAATTCAAATATCCTACTGGCGCAGAGCCAAATGTTCTCCAAGGCCATAGAACCAAGACAAAGTCCATTAGTTGTGAGAGAGAAGAGAGTGAAGTCCCGCTCACACTGCTGTGGTACTATTCATCACCATCACAGTACTCAAACTCACATGGAGAGAGTTCTGCTGTCGCCAGGTTTCCAATACAGAATACATTACGGAATCAATGACTCCAACTAGAAGATCTGTTCTCTCTCACACTCCAACGAGTACTAACAACACACACACAACGCTGTATCTCTCTGGCTCTCTCTCTGGCTCTCTCTCTCTCTCTCTGGCTCTCTCTCGCCAACATGGTCCTGAGAGGTCAAACACCCTCTGAAAGGAAGTATGTGGGGATTTCAGAATGGTGTTATGTTTTGAGCAGTGCCAGTCAAATGTATGAATGTTATTTTTACCCCGTAGACATTGGCTCTTTAGGAAACAGTGCTGTAGTGTCTCAGTGAGTGGTTTGTCTTTTGTTTACGATGTTAGGCCCTGCAGCAGTACCTCATAGCAGAGTGGTGTTGAGGGGAGGTGTATGTGATGTTAGGCCCTGCAGCAGTACCTCATAGCAGAGTGGTGTTGAGGGGAGGTGTATGTGATGTTAGGCCCTGCAGCAGTACCTCATAGCAGAGTGGTGTTGAGGGGAGGTGTATGTGATGTTAGGCCCTGCAGCAGTACCTCATAGCAGAGTGGTGTTGAGGGGAGGTGTATGTGATGTTAGGCCCTGCAGCAGTACCTCATAGCAGAGTGGTGTTGAGAGGAGGTGTATGGAGTGTCCTGGCCACTGAGAGGCCACTGCCACCTGCTGACAGCACCTGGACCTGTAGCTTATACACACTGTCTGGCTGCAGCCACTCCACTGTCAGAGAGCGTTGGTCCTGGTGGAGAACAGTACATGAGTACACAGGGAGGGATATAGGGATGGCTTACAGTCAGAGATGATCACACACACACACACACACACACACACACACACACACACACACACACACACACACACACACACACACACACACACACACACACACACACACACACACACACACACACACACACACACACACACACACACACACACACACACACACACGTTCTCACCGGGGCTACTATCTGTGTCTGAGAGATACGGGTGTCCTGTCCTCCCGTTGCCATGGTGCTAGAGGACACCTGCACCCAGGAGAACTGGAACCCTGCGATGGGCGTCTGCCCCGGTGCAGTCTGGGAGAGCTGCCAGCGGAACAGGCCCTGCAGGGAACCGTTGACCGTGTGGAACTCTGCAGTCAGCTTCTCAGGACGCAGTACCACCTTCTTGGACACCAGGGGGCGCTCTGACACAGGAAAACCCACATTTACACATTGTTACTAAATAATAATTTTGACCCACAATATAACTACAGTTCGTACATAACAAAGGACCTAAATATTTCAAAGGTCATAGTAAGAAGCTGTGCAGAAATAATGCATTCACACTCCTCCTGATACTCAATCAGTCTGTCAGATATTCACTTTCTTCATGCTGTGTGTTAAGGCATGTGTGGTGCTTGGGATACCTTCTCTGGCACAGGGCAAGGCCTTGCCCCCTCTCGCCATGACCGCAGAACAAGGTGGGGTCGTTACCGCAGTAACAGCTTCTGACCTCTGATCCCCCTCTGGTGCGACGAGCGCCACAGCGATCCGGTACTTACAGGCGAACAGCAGCCCAGTGATAACATAATGTGTTCCCTGAGAGGAGAAACGAGGAGTGAGGTGAAGAAAAGAGATGACAGGAGCAATTATCAATCAGCACAGCGGTGAGAAGTGAAAGACATATTTTTTTATTTAACTAGGCAAATGAGTTAAGAACACATTCTTATTTACAATGACAGCCCACCGTGGAACAGTGGGTTAACTGCCTTGTTCAGGGGCAGAACGACAGATGTTTACCTTGTCAGCTCAGGGATTCAATCCAGCAACCCTTTGGCTACTGGCCCAACCCTCTAACCCCTAGGCTACCTGCCACCCTTGAGAGATAGGCTGGAGAGAGATAGGGGAGAGATAAAGAGATAGGGGAGAGATAGCTCGGAGAGAGACAGAGAGACACCCATACAAAAAGGGAGGGAGTGGAATCTAAATATCCTACTGGCGCAGAGCCAAATGTTCTCCAAGGCCATAGAACCAAGACAAAGTCCATTAGTTGTGAGTGAAGTCCCGCTCACACTGCTGTGGTACTATTCATCACCATCACAGTACTCAAACTCACATGGAGAGAGTTCTGCTGGGGGGAGAGACAGAGAGAGAGATGAGAGGGAGAGAGATCGATGATGATCTGGGGGAGGGCCAAAGAGGGCCTACAGCAGCATCTAGATCTTCTGCACAGATTCTGTCAGACCTGGGCCCTGACAGTAAATCTCAGTAAGACAAAAATACTGGTGTTCCAAAAAAGGTCCAGTTGCCAGGACAACAAATACAAATTCCATCTAGACACCGTTGCCCGAGAGCACACAAAAAACTATACATACCTCGGCCTAAACATCAGCGCCACAGGTAACGTCCACAAAGCTGTGAACGAGCTGAGACATACCAATTAGGATGTGGCTGAAGATACTTGAATCAGTTATAGAATCCATTGCCCTTTATGGTTGTGAGTTCTGGGGTCCGCTCACCAACCAAGACTTCATCAAATGGAACAAACACCATATTGAGACTCTGCAGGCAGAATTCTGTCAGAATACCTGACCACTGTGACTGACCCAAACTGAAGGAAAGCTTTGACTATGTACAGACTCAGTGAGCATAGCCTTGCTATTGAGAAAGGCCGCCGTAGGCAGACCTGACTCTCAACAGAAGACAGGCTATGTGCTCACTGCCCACAAAATGAGGTGGAAACTGAACTCCCTAACCTCCTGCCAAATGTATGACCATATTAGAGAAACCGATTTCCCTCAGATTACACACAACCACAAAGAATTTGAAAACAAATCCAATTTTGATCAACTCCTTTATCTACTGGGTGAAATACCACAGTGTGTCATCACAGCAGCAAGATTTGTGACCTGTTGCCACAAGAAAAGGTCAACCAGTGAAGAGCAAACACCATTGTAAATACAACCCATATTTATGCTTATTTATTTTCCCTTTTGTACTATTTGCACATTGTCACAACACTGTTTCTAGACATAATATGACATTTGAAATATCTTTATTCTTTTGGAACTTCTGTAATGTTTACTGTTAATTTTTGTTGTTTATTTCACTTAGTTTATGATCTATTTCACTTGCTTTGGCAATGTTAACATATGTTTCCCATGCCAATAAGCCCTTAGATAGATAGAGGAGATAGAGAGAGAGCAGAAAAGTTGAACAACTGAACAACTCTACATCAGCCAGTGAGGGAAGAATGTGAAAGTCAAACAGACAGGAACAAAAATATGATAAAAGAAGAGAGAAATGATGAAAGCCGAGCTGTGCGCCAGGGTGTAATATTCGATCTCCGTAGCCACTCTCGTAAAGCGATGGCTCATACCTGTCACACAGTTCTAGTACACATACACAGCGCCCACCTCAGCCAGGACTCAGCCAGGCCCCAGCCAGGACTCAGCCAGGCCCCAGCCAGACCACAGCCAGGACTCAGCCAGGACTCAGCCAGACCACAGCCAGGCCCCAGCCAGGACTCAGCCAGGCCCCAGCCAGGACTCAGCCAGACCCCAGCCAGACCACAGCAAGGCCCAAGCAAGACCCCAGCCAGACCACAGCCAGGCCCCAGCCAGGACTCAGCCAGGCCCCAGCAAGACCCCAGCCAGACCACAGCCAGGCCCCAGCCAGGACTCAGCCAGGCCCCAGCAAGACCCCAGCCAGACCACAGCCAGGCCCCAGCAAGACCCCAGCCAGACCACAGCCAGGCCCCAGCCAGGCCCCAGCCAGACCACAGCCAGGCCCCAGCCAGGACTCAGCCAGGCCCCAGCCAGGACTCAGCCAGGCCCCAGCCAGGACTCAGCCAGACCCCAGCCAGACCCCAGCCAGACCCCAGCCAGGCCCCAGCCAGACCCCAGCCAGGACTCAGCCAGACCCCAGCCAGACCCCAGCCAGACCCCAGCCAGGCCCCAGCCAGACCCCAGCCAGGACTCAGCCAGACCCCAGCCAGGGTAGCTGATGACGGATGCAGTGGGAGGGATAGCCAGCTACAGCTCTCTGGTCTTGGCTGCCGCTCCGCTTTCTGACACAAATCTGCTTTGGCTCATTTTTATGATGAAGAAGTTAGTGTCCACTCCAGCTGAGGGACTGTTTATTAATATGACTCATCCAATAGTCCCACACTGGAGAAGCTGTGGGACTGTTTATTAATATGACTCATCCAATAGTCCCACACTGGAGAAGCTGTGGGACTGTTTATTAATATGACTCATCCAATAGTCCCACACTGGAGAAGCTGTGGGACTGTTTATTAATATGACTCATCCAATAGTCCCACACTGGAGAAGCTGTGGGACTGTTTATTAATATGACTCATCCAATAGTCCCAGACTGTGGAGAAGCTGAGGGACTGTTTATTAATGACTCATCCAATAGTCCCAGACTGTGGAGAAGCTGAGGGACTGTTTATTTATGACTCATCCAATAGTCCCACACTGGAGAAGCTGTGGGACTGTTTATTAATATGACTCATCCAATAGTCCCACACTGGAGAAGCTGTGGGACTGTTTATTAATATGACTCATACATTAGTCCCAGACTGTGGAGAAGCTGAGGGACTGTTTATTAATGACTCATCCAATAGTCCCAGACTGTGGAGAAGCTGAGGGACTGTTTATTTATGACTCATCCAATAGTCCCAGACTGTGGAGAAGCTGAGAGACTGTTTATTTATGACTCATCCAATAGTCCCACACTGGAGAAGCTGAGGGACTGTTTATTAATGACTCATCCAATAGTCCCAGACTGTGGAGGAGCTGAGGGACTGTTTATTAATATGACTCATCCATTAGTCCCAGACTGTGGAGAAGCTGAGGGGCTGTTTACTAATGACTCATCCAATAGTCCCAGACTGTGGAGAAGCTGAGGGACTGTTTACTAATGACTCATCCAATAGTCCCAGACTGTGGAGAAGCTGAGGGACTGTTTATTAATGACTCATCCAATAGTCCCACACTGTGGAGAAGCTGGGGGACTGTTTATTAATGACATCCAATAGTCCCAGACTGTGGAGAAGCTGGGGGACTGTTTATTAATGACTCATCCAATAGTCCCAGACTGTGGAGAAGCTGGGGGACTGTTTATTAATGACTCATCCAATAGTCCCAGACTGTGGAGAAGCTGGGGGATATAACATAGCAGTTTTAGTTGGCAAACCCAATATAAAACAGTATTGGAATCTTTCACAGTATCAGCCAACAGCCATCTGGCCTAACGAAGTTGTGGAAATGCTGTTCTATTCTATAGCTATGAAACTCACCTGCACAGTGGCTTTTTTCTCTGTCTGGCTGACGTTGCTGGCACATATATGAGGATACCACCTCAGGACGTATGTAGTGGAGTCCCTATAGGTTTCTGGAACACAGAAGGTGGACACAGTGTTACACAGTGTTATGAAGAGAAACATATTGACAGTTGAATTGCTAACACTATTAGCACGTCACCAGAGGGCTTTGGCCTTCAACCACACACTCTTCTGCTGTATCCAGGCAACATCACATCTTTCACCAGATCCATCTCTACATCATCTCCAGGTTGACGACATTGAACCCCAGACGAGCCTCTCTCTCCCTCTCTTTCTCTTTCTACCCCCCTTCCCCCTTCTTCTTTCACCAGATCCATCTCCCCATGAACTCTAGGTTGAACCCCAGATGAACATTCTCTCTCTCTTTCTCTTACTTTTCTTTGCTCTCTATCTCTAACTGTCTGTCTGTCTGTCTGTCTCTCTGTCACAGTCTCTGTCAAACACACACACACACACACACACACACACACACACACACACACACACACACACACACACACACACACACACACACACACACACACACACACACACACACACACACACACACACACACACACACACACACACACACACACACACACACACATACATCTGCTCCCGGTTATGTTCCCATATTGATGTTATTAAATCTGTCCTCGTGCTCCTCATTCTCTCTCAGGCAGATTTACGGAGCACAACGTCAGCTCCATCGCCATTACCTCGCCAAACACACTATTTTAAGACTTTGCTTACGGAGCATATTTGAAATGTGCTTTGTGAGAAACAGTGTTTATTGGAAACACTCAAAGACGAACAAGCACACAGCAATGTATCTGGCTGTGGACTGTAGTCTGTTGTACAGTGAGGAGAGTCTGGGGTTTCTCTGGCTGGACTGTAGTCTGTTGTACAGTGAGGAGAGTCTGGGGTTTCTCTGGCTGTGGACTGTAGTCTGTTGTACAGTGAGGAGAGTCTGGGGTTTCTCTGGCTGGACTGTAGTCTGTTGTACAGTGAGGAGAGTCTGGGGTTTCTCTGGCTGGACTGTAGTCTGTTGTACAGTGAGGAGAGTCTGGGGTTTCTCTGGCTGGACTGTAGTCTGTTGTACAGTGAGGAGAGTCTGGGGTTTCTCTGGCTGGACTGTAGTCTGTTGTACAGTGAGGAAAGTCTGGCGTTTCTCTGGCTGGACTGTAGTCTGTTGTACAGTGAGGAGAGTCTGGCATTTCTCTGGCTGGACTGTAGTCTGTTGTACAGTGAGGAGAGTCTGGGGTTTCTCTGGCTGGACTGTAGTCTGTTGTACAGTGAGGAGAGTCTGGGGTTTCTCTGGCTGGCTCCTCACACCTCTACTGGGAGTCTGTTTACTCAGCTGTTACAGTATGTGGTGTCTCTATTCTAAAGAAACAAATAGTTCTTGTACCAACACATATGACTGTTATAGCAACATATGACTGTTATATCAACATATGACTGTTATAGCAACACATGACTGTTATAGCAACATATTGCTGTTATAGCAACATGTGACTGTTATATCAACATATGACTGTTATAGCAACATATGACTGTTATAGCAACATATGACTGTTATAGCAACACATGACTGTTATAGCAACATATGACTGTTATAGCAACATATTGCTGTTATAGCAACATGTGACTGTTATATCAACATATGACTGTTATAGCAACATGTGACTGTTATATCAACATATGACTGTTATAGCAACATATTGCTGTTATAGCAACATGTGACTGTTATATCAACATATGACTGTTATAGCAACATGTGACTGTTATATCAACATATGACTGTTATAGCAACATATGACTGTTATAGCAACATATGACTGTTATAGCAACATATGACTGTTATAGCAACATATTGCTGTTATATCAACATATGACTGTTATAGCAACATATGACTGTTATAGCAACATATGACTATTATAGCAACATATGACTGTTATAGCAACATATGACTGTTATAGCAACATATGACTGTTATAGCAACATATTGCTGTTATAGCAACATATGACTGTTATAGCAACATATGACTGTTATAGCAACATATGACTGTTATAGCAACATATGACTGTTATAGCAACATGTGACTGTTATAGCAACATGTGACTGTTATAGCAACATATGACTGTTATAGCAACATATTGCTGTTATAGCAACATATTGCTGTTATAGCAACATATGACTGTTATAGCAACATATGACTGTTATAGCAACATATGACTGTTATAGCAACATGTGACTGTTATAGCAACATATGACTGTTATAGCAACATATTGCTGTTATAGCAACATATTGCTGTTATAGCAACATATGACTGTTATAGCAACATATGACTGTTATAGCAACATATGACTGTTATAGCAACATATGACTGTTATAGCAACATATGACTGTAAAAACAACATATTAGTATTATAGCAACATACTGTAGATAGCGTGACGTGACATGGTCAGTTAACCTTGGACGGGGCAGAAGTCTGTGACTTGTTCTGCTTCTGGATGGCTAGCAACAATGACAACACACTGCCATATGGGGAATCCTAAATGACACGCTAGTTTTACGTTGTTCTTGATACCATGTCTTGTTTTGAGGTGTTTTGGCTGATTTCATGGCAATGCTAATATGGCACAACAACAAAAAAAAAATGCTAGCTAGCTAACCAACAACTGTAACGATGTATTTGAGAGACAACAAGTGCTCATTGTGCAAATTAAATGTATGTTTTCAATAAACATTGGAGACTAAATATAGTTTACATGTTGTCAACAATCTAAGCCAACCTCATCTGTTTTGACCCATGACCCCTGCTTGGGGATTCTTGTGGCTGTATTATCCAACGAGGAGAGGAGGAGTAGAGATGTGATGTCGTGCCTCTGTCTTTTTTTTGTGTCTTTCTTTTTGTACAACTTGCCTTGGTGCCGTCTCTTCCAGAAGACCTTAACCTGCAGCTGGTTGTTGTGGTAGTGAGGGGCAGCGGCTTCCAAGCGAAGGTTGTGGGGAGACGAAGGGTTGACCAGGTGAGGGGCAGCAGGGTTGACCAGGTGAGGGGCGGAAGGGAGCTCGTTGGAGAACTGACCTTTAGTCTGCTCAGGACCAGGTGGGGCAGGTAAAGATGACAAACCTGAGAGAGAGAGAGAGAGAGAGAGAGAGAGAGAGAGAGAGAGAGAGAGAGAGAGAGAGAGAGAGAGAGAGAGAGAGAGAGAGAGAGAGAGAGAGAGAGAGAGAGAGAGAGAGAGAGAGAGAGAGAGAGAGAGAGAGAGAGAGAGAGAGAGAGAGAGAGAGAGAGAGAGAGAGAAGTCAAAATCAAAAGTTTGGACACACCTACTCATTCAAGGATTTTTACTATTTTCTAAATTGTAGAATAATAGTGAAGATATCAAAACTATGAAATAACACTTGGAATCTTGTAGTAACCAAAAACGTGTGTAACAAATCAAAATATATTTGAGATTCTTCCAAGTAGCCGCCCTTTGCCTTGATGACAGCTTTGCACACTATTGGCATTCTCTCAACCAGCTTCACCTGGAATGCTTTCCCAACAGTTATGTTGGAAGTGCTGACCACTTGATCTAGTTACACATTTCAAATATGTACTGTCTTGATTTAAAAAAATGACCATATCAGACATATGTTTTTAAAAGACAGTTGTATTTAATTGATAACATTAGTTGAAAACAAATGAAATAATAGGAGTAGGCTACACCATCAACATTTAGTTTTCCATTGATACATGTCAGGTAAATTGCCATAGTAGATTTACTGTGGTAAATGAGGAATTACTTTATTTCAGTTGAAAGGAATGATCGTCAAATAGATAAATCACCCGTAGTCTGTTAATAAAGATCACCCGTAGTCTGTTCATAAAGATCACCCGTAGTCTGTTCATAAAGATCACCCGTAGTCTGCTCATAAAGATCACCCGTAGTCTGTTCATAAAGATCACCCGTAGTCTGCTCATAAAGATCACCCATAGTCTGCTCATAAAGATCACCCGTAGTCTGTTCATAAAGATCACCCGTAGTCTGTTCATAAAGATCACCCGTAGTCTGCTCATAAAGATCACCCGTAGTCTGCTCATAAAGATCACCCGTAGTCTGCTCATAAAGATCACCCGTAGTCTGCTCATAAAGATCACCCGTAGTCTGCGCATAAAGATCACCCGTAGTCTGCTCATAAAGATCACCCGTAGTCTGCTCATAAAGATCACCCGTAGTCTGCTCATAAAGATCACCCGTAGTCTGTCCACAAAGATCACCCATAGTCTGCTCATAAAGATCACCCGTAGTCTGTCCATAAAGCAGTTGTTCCAATGACAATACCAACCAGAGGGTGAAATAGTCTTGGCTGCAATCAAGGATATAAGAACCTCGGCGTCCACACTATGGAGCGGAAAATCTCTGGCCAATGTTGGTTGCATTTGAGATCAGCTGTGCGAGGTATTTTAGGGCATATCGATGGTTTAACGAGCGATCAGATGGCAATAATCTGTTGGCTTTCAATGGTGACAATTGGCCTCGCTGTATTTTCCCCTCTGTCCCCTACTGTACAAGTAAAGAACCATTCCTCAGCACAGAGGGTCAACCGCTTTTCTATAAATATCTTTGATGCCTGAACTGCCATTCAAAGAGCCTTACTGCCAGCATAAAGAATAAGGCATGCATATCCATTAAGTAGGATTTTTACAATCAAAGTTGCGTTTTAAAGGCCACACGAGGGGGAAACCAGGTGCTGATAACGAGGGGAACACCCACTGGCATAACACAGGAATGGGGGGCCCCCAACTCGCCTCAAAAAATATAAATGCTTTCAAGCCTGGAAATGCCCAAAGGCAAAGGATCACTCCAAAAAAAGTGTTTAAAATTCTAATAACTGACAAAATAACTGCCCAATGTGACTTTAAATAATATTTATCACAAAACTGTAATTCCTAAAAGATGTTTCCAGAGATTTGGTCAACTCTGTCAGATTTGTCTAAAATCTTAAATTAATCAGGAATGTTTTTATTTGGGGATTTATTTTCCCATATTTTACAAATGTTTGCATTTAATTTGTATTTTACAGAGCAAAAATATGTCTGTTTTGAGACTCTGTGGTCAACTCCGACACTGATGGAGTCCATATTGTTTTTGTTAATATTCAGCAAAAATATTTTAAGATCTATGGGATAATGTTTGTTTTGTAAATGTTGTTTTATGTTCTAAATCTAGAAAAACATGGCAAATTGCTAATGAATTTCATAGTGCAATAAACGTTAGAATTAAACAATCAAGGCCATTAAACACAGGTAACCTAGCAGGTTAAGAGTATTGGGCCAGTAACCGAAAGGTTGCTGTTTCGAAATCCCCGAGCCGGAAAGGTGGAGAAATCTGCTGTAATTGCCCTTGAGCAAGGCAGTTAACCCAATGTGGATGTAGATTTAAGGCATTCCCCCTCACCTCTCTGATTCAGAGGGATTGTCCCTTTACATTGATATGATGTGAGATTGTCCTGTCTTTCAACAATCCCTGAGCTCTAAAATAGCAACCTTTTCTCTCAGCCTCATGGCAAAATGTGTAAAATAGTGTAGTAGAGTATAGTTATACTGTATAGTATATTATAGTTATACTGTATAGTATAGTATAGTTATACTGTATAGTATAGTATAGTTATAATGCATAGTATAGTATAGTTATACTGTATAGTATAGTATAGTTATACTGTATAGTATAGTATAGTTATACTGTATAGTATAGTATAGTTATACTGTATAGTATAGTATAGTTATACTGTATAGTATAGTGTAGTTATACTGTATAGTGTAGTATAGTTATACTGTATAGTATAGTATAGTTATACTGTATAGTATAGTGTAGTATAGTTATACTGCATAGTATAGTATAGTTATACTGTAGTTATAGTATAGTATATTATAGTTATAGTATATATAGTATAGTTATACTGTATAGTATATTACAGTTATACTGTATAGTATAGTTATACTGTATAGTATAGTATAGTTATACTGTATAGTATAGTATAGTATAGTTATACTGTATAGTATAGTATAGTATAGTATAGTTAGTTATACTGTATAGTATAGTTACACTTTATAGTATAGTATAGTATAGTATAGTATAGTATAGTATAGTATAGTATAGTATGGTATAGTATAGTGTAGTTATACTGTATAGTATAGTATAGTTACACTGTATAGTATAGTTATACTGTATAGTATAGTTATACTGTATAGTATAGTTATACTGTATAGTATAGTATAGTTATAATACTGCATATTTTGGGGGGTTAAGCCCAGACTTTGCTTTGGGGCCCCATGAAACTGAGCTACACCACTGGGAACACCAGGTGCTGATAAAAAATGAATGAAAAAAGTCAAGACGTATAAAGAATAAGCTGATTTACAGGAAAAATGATACTAATTGGGCCATAGGAAAATACCATGCATGTTTTAGTTACTTTATTAAAAATGGATTGGGCTCACAGTATAACTAAGCCTGCCATTAAGAGTCTATGTAGGACTGACCAAAGGCAACAGGAAGCTGTGAGGGTTCCACCAAAGCCCCCATGGTGTTTGTGTGTGTGTGTGTGTGTGTGTGTGTGTGTGTGTGTGTGTGTGTGTGTGTGTGTGTGTGTGTGTGTGTGTGTGTGTGTGTGTGTGTGTGTGTGTGTGTGTGTGTGTGTGTGTGTGAGAGAGAGTCTGAAAATGCTTTTGCCAGAATTGTGGGGAAGATTTATGTAATCTAATAAAGGACAGAAACCACCACTGGAAAGAAAACACAGAATGTGGCTGATACTGGTGTGTGTGTGTGTGTGTTTGTGTGTGCACCCACCTAAAAGGTCAGGTTAAAGGTTAAATGGTACTCTCTGGGAGGGATCCCCAGGGCCCTCTCCAATTGATAACCTCCCAACCGTTGGGATTCGATAAGCTCTGATCAACAGGACTGATACAAGCCAGGCCCTGGCTTCTGAGGGATAGGGTCATGTCTTTCAGCCTGGCCCCAGAGGGAAGTAGCCAGGTCAGGATAATGTCTTTCAGCCTGGCCCCAGAGGGAAGTAGCCAGGTCAGGATAATGTCTTTCAGCCTGGCCCCAGAGGGAAGTAGCCAGGTCAGGATAATGTCTTTCAGCCTGGCCCCAGAGGGAAGTAGCCAGGTCAGGATAATGTCTTTCAGCCTGGCCCCAGAGGGAAGTAGCCAGGTCAGGATAATGTCTTTCAGCCTGGCCCCAGAGGGAAGTAGCCAGGTCAGGATAATGTCTTTCAGCCTGGCCCCAGAGGGAAGTAGCCAGGTCAGGATAATGTCTTTCAGCCTGGCCCACAGAGGGAAGTAGCCAGGTCAGGATAATGTCTTTCAGCCTGGCCCACAGAGGGAAGTAGCCAGGTCAGGATAATGTCTTTCAGCCTGGCCTCAGAGGGAAGTAGCCAGGTCAGGATAATGTCTTTCAGCCTGGCCTCAGAGGGAAGTAGCCAGGTCAGGGTAATGTCTTTCAGCCTGGCCCACAGAGGGAAGTAGCCAGGTCAGGATAATGTCTTTCAGCCTGGCCCCAGAGGGAAGTAGCCAGGTCAGGATAATGTCTTTCAGCCTGGCCCCAGAGGGAAGTAGCCAGGTCAGGATAATGTCTTTCAGCCTGGCCTCAGAGGGAAGTAGCCAGGTCAGGATAATGTCTTTCAGCCTGGCCCCAGAGGGAAGTAGCCAGGTCAGGATAATGTCTTTCAGCCTGGCCCCAGAGGGAAGTAGCCAGGTCAGGATAATGTCTTTCAGCCTGGCCCCAGAGGGAAGTAGCCAGGTCAGGATAATGTTTTTCAGCCTGGCCCCAGAGGGAAGTAGCCAGGTCAGGATAATGTCTTTCAGCCTGGCCCCAGAGGGAAGTAGCCAGGTCAGGATAATGTCTTTCAGCCTGGCCCCAGAGGGAAGTAGCCAGGTCAGGATAATGTCTTTCAGCCTGGCCCCAGAGGGAAGTAGCCAGGTCAGGATAATGTCTTTCAGCCTGGCCCCAGAGGGAAGTAGCCAGGTCAGGATAATGTCTTTCAGCCTGGCCCCCAGATGGAGGCAGCCAGGTCAGGCATAGCAGCAGGAAGATGGGAACATGTTGGGGGGTGGGGGCCCTATCATACCATGTAAAGGAACAACCTAGTAATAAAAAAATATATAGAGTGTATATCATAAAATGCAACCAACTGGATTTATGTCAACTCGGTCAGACACATTGTCTAACGGAGAAAGGGGATGCCTAGTCAGGTGCACGACAGAATCTTCTACATGAGTGGTAAAGGTGAATAGTTTACCTGTAGTTTGAGTGGTAAAGGTGAATAGTTTACCTGTAGTTTGAGTGGTAAAGGTGAATAGTTCACCTGTAGTTTGAGTGGTAAAGGTGAATAGTTCACCTGTAATTTGAGTGGTAAAGGTGAATAGTTCACCTGTAGTTTGAGTGGTAAAGGTGAATAGTTTACCTGTAGTTTGAGTGGTAAAGGTGAATAGTTCACCTGTAGTTTGAGTGGTAAAGGTGAATAGTTCACCTGTAATTTGAGTGGTAAAGGTGAATAGTTCACCTGTAGTTTGAGTGGTAAAGGTGAATAGTTTACCTGTAATTTGAGTGGTAAAGGTGAATAGTTCACCTGTAGTTTGAGTGGTAAAGGTGAATAGTTTACCTGTAATTTGAGTGGTAAAGGTGAATAGTTTACCTGTAATTTGAGTGGTAAAGGTGAATAGTTTACCTGTAATTTGAGTGGTAAAGGTGAATAGTTTACCTGTAATTTGAGTGGTAAAGGTGAATAGTTTACCTGTAGTTTGAGTGGTAAAGGTGAATAGTTTACCTGTAATTTGAGTGGTAAAGGTGAATAGTTTACCTGTAATTTGAGTGGTAAAGGTGAATAGTTCACCTGTAGTTTGAGTGGTAAAGGTGAATAGTTTACCTGTAATTTGAGTGGTAAAGGTGAATAGTTTACCTGTAATTTGAGTGGTAAAGGTGAATAGTTCACCTGTAGTTTGAGTGGTAAAGCTGAGTGGTAAAGGTGAATAGTTTACCTGTAGTTTGAGTGGTAAAGGTGAATAGTTTACCTGTAATTTGAGTGGTAAAGGTGAATAGTTCACCTGTAGTTTGAGTGGTAAAGGTGAATAGTTTACCTGTAATTTGAGTGGTAAAGGTGAATAGTTTACCTGTAATTTGAGTGGTAAAGGTGAATAGTTCACCTGTAGTTTGAGTGGTAAAGCTGAGTGGTAAAGGTGAATAGTTTACCTGTAGTTTGAGTGGTAAAGGTGAATAGTTTACCTGTAATTTGAGTGGTAAAGGTGAATAGTTTACCTGTAATTTGAGTGGTAAAGGTGAATAGTTTACCTGTAATTTGAGTGGTAAAGGTGAATAGTTTACCTGTAATTTGAGTGGTAAAGGTGAATAGTTTACCTGTAGTTTGAGTGGTAAAGGTGAATAGTTCACCTGTAATTTGAGTGGTAAAGGTGAATAGTTTACCTGTAATTTGAGTGGTAAAGGTGAATAGTTCACCTGTAGTTTGAGTGGTAAAGGTGAATAGTTTTCCTGTAGTTTGAGTGGTAAAGGTGAATAGTTCACCTGTAGTTTGAGTGGTAAAGGTGAATAGTTTACCTGTAGTTTGAGTGGTAAAGGTGAATAGTTTACCTGTAATTTGAGTGGTAAAGGTGAATAGTTTACCTGTAATTTGAGTGGTAAAGGTGAATAGTTCACCTGTAGTTTGAGTGGTAAAGGTGAATAGTTTACCTGTAGTTTGAGTGGTAAAGGTGAATAGTTCACCTGTAGTTTGAGTGGTAAAGGTGAATAGTTTACCTGTAATTTGAGTGGTAAAGGTGAATAGTTTACCTGTAGTTTGAGTGGTAAAGGTGAATAGTTCACCTGTAATTTGAGTGGTAAAGCTGAGTAGTAAAGGTGACTACTTTACCTGTAGTTTGAGTGGTAAAGGTGAATAGTTTACCTGTAATTTGAGTGGTAAAGGTGAATAGTTTACCTGTAATTTGAGTGGTAAAGGTGAATAGTTCACCTGTAGTTTGAGTGGTAAAGGTGAATAGTTTACCTGTAATTTGAGTGGTAAAGGTGAATAGTTTACCTGTAGTTTGAGTGGTAAAGGTGAATAGTTCACCTGTAATTTGAGTGGTAAAGCTGAGTAGTAAAGGTGACTACTTTACCTGTAGTTTGAGTGGTAAAGGTGAATAGTTTACCTGTAATTTGAGTGGTAAAGGTGAATAGTTTACCTGTAATTTGAGTGGTAAAGGTGAATAGTTTACCTGTAATTTCAGTGGTAAAGGTGAATAGTTTACCTGTAATTTGAGTGGTAAAGGTGAATAGTTTACCTGTAGTTTGAGTGGTAAAGGTGAATAGTTCACCTGTAGTTTGAGTGGTAAAGGTGAATAGTTTACCTGTAATTTGAGTGGTAAAGGTGAATAGTTTACCTGTAATTTGAGTGGTAAAGGTGAATAGTTTACCTGTAATTTGAGTGGTAAAGGTGAATAGTTCACCTGTAGTTTGAGTGGTAAAGGTGAATAGTTTACCTGTAATTTGAGTGGTAAAGGTGAATAGTTTACCTGTAATTTGAGTGGTAAAGGTGAATAGTTCACCTGTAGTTTGAGTGGTAAAGGTGAATAGTTTACCTGTAATTTGAGTGGTAAAGGTGAATAGTTTACCTGTAGTTTGAGTGGTAAAGGTGAATAGTTCACCTGTAATTTGAGTGGTAAAGCTGAGTAGTAAAGGTGACTACTTTACCTGTAGTTTGAGTGGTAAAGGTGAATAGTTTACCTGTAATTTGAGTGGTAAAGGTGAATAGTTTACCTGTAATTTGAGTGGTAAAGGTGAATAGTTCACCTGTAGTTTGAGTGGTAAAGGTGAATAGTTTACCTGTAATTTGAGTGGTAAAGGTGAATAGTTTACCTGTAGTTTGAGTGGTAAAGGTGAATAGTTCACCTGTAATTTGAGTGGTAAAGCTGAGTAGTAAAGGTGACTACTTTACCTGTAGTTTGAGTGGTAAAGGTGAATAGTTTACCTGTAATTTGAGTGGTAAAGGTGAATAGTTTACCTGTAATTTGAGTGGTAAAGGTGAATAGTTTACCTGTAATTTCAGTGGTAAAGGTGAATAGTTTACCTGTAATTTGAGTGGTAAAGGTGAATAGTTTACCTGTAGTTTGAGTGGTAAAGGTGAATAGTTCACCTGTAGTTTGAGTGGTAAAGGTGAATAGTTTACCTGTAATTTGAGTGGTAAAGGTGAATAGTTTACCTGTAATTTGAGTGGTAAAGGTGAATAGTTTACCTGTAATTTGAGTGGTAAAGGTGAATAGTTCACCTGTAGTTTGAGTGGTAAAGGTGAATAGTTTACCTGTAATTTGAGTGGTAAAGGTGAATAGTTTACCTGTAATTTGAGTGGTAAAGCTGAGTAGTAAAGGTGACTACTTTACCTGTAATTTGAGTGGTAAAGGTGAATAGTTCACCTGTAGTTTGAGTGGTAAAGGTGAATAGTTTACCTGTAATTTGAGTGGTAAAGGTGAATAGTTTACCTGTAGTTTGAGTGGTAAAGGTGAATAGTTCACCTGTAGTTTGAGTGGTAAAGGTGAATAGTTTACCTGTAGTTTGAGTGGTAAAGCTGAGTAGTAAAGGTGAATAGTTCACCTGTAGTTTGAGTGGTAAAGGTGAATAGTTTACCTGTAATTTGAGTGGTAAAGTGAATGTTTACCTGTAAATAGGTGAATAGTTCACCTGTAATTTGAGTGAATAGTTCACCTGTAATTTAGTGGTAAAGGTGAATAGTTCACCTGTAATTTGAGTGGTAAAGGTGAATAGTTTACCTGTAATTTGAGTGGTAAAGGTGAATAGTTCACCTGTAATTTGAGTGGTAAAGGTGAATAGTTTACCTGTAATTTGAGTGGTAAAGGTGAATAGTTCACCTGTAGTTTGAGTGGTAAAGGTGAATAGTTCACCTGTAGTTTGAGTGGTAAAGGTGAATAGTTCACCTGTAGTTTGAGTGGTAAAGGTGAATAGTTTACCTGTAGTTTGAGTGGTAAAGGTGAATAGTTTACCTGTAATTTGAGTGGTAAAGCTGAGTAGTAAAGGTGACTACTTTACCTGTAGTTTGAGTGGTAAAGGCAGGGAGTTTACCTGTAGTTGAGCGGTAAAGGTGAGTAGTAAAGATGACTACTTTACCTGTAGTTTGAGTGATAAAGGCGAGTTGTTTACCTGTAGTTTGAGTGATAAAGGCGAGTAGTTTACCTGTAGTTTGAGAGGTAAATGTGAGTAGTTTACCTGTAGTTTGAGAGGTAAAGGTGAGTCGTTTACCTGTAGTTTTTGTGGTAAAGGTGAGTCGTTTACCTGTATTTTGAGAGGTACAGGTAAGTCGTTTACCTGTAGTTTGAGAGGTAAAGGTGAGTCGTTTACCTGTAGTTTTTGTGGTAAAGGTGAGTCGTTTACCTGTAGTTTGAGAGGTAAAGGTGAGTCGTTTACCTGTATTTTGAGAGGTAAAGGTAAGTCGTTTACCTGTAGTTTGAGAGGTAAAGGTGAGTTGTTTACCTGTAGTTTTTGTGGTAAAGGTGAGCTGGGCACGGCCACTCTTCAGGCGTTTCTGTCCCCAGTAGGAGATGGCCTGGACCTGGATCAGGTAAGAGGTACCTGGCAGCAGACCTTGGAGATCCATCTCACACACAGCCTGACAGAGACACAGATAAAACACACACACAACATGGTCATTACAGTCACAGCACCATAGAAATCCTATTCAGTTCAAATTAGGAAATCAGACAATTGAAATAAAAAAATGTAGGCCTTAATCTATGGATTTCACATGACTTGGAATACAGACGTGCATCTGTTGGTCACAGACACCTTAAAAAAAAGGGGGGTGTGGATCAGACAACCAATCATTATCTGCTGTGACCATTTACCTCATGCAGCACGACACATCTCCTTCAAAAAAAGAGTCCTTCACAATCAGGCTGTTGATTGTGGCTTGTGGAATGTTGTCCCAATCCTCTTCAATGGCTGTGAGACATAGCTGGATATTGGTGGCAACTGAAAAACGCTGTCGCACACGTCGATCCAGAGCATCCCAAACATGCTCAATAGGTGACATGTCTGGTGAGTATGAAGGCCATGGAAGAACTGGGACATTTTCAGCTTCCAGGAATTGTGTACAGATCCCTGTGACATGGGGTTGTGCTTTATCATGCTGAAACATGAGGTGATGGTGGTGGATGAATGGCAGATCCCTGTGACATGGGGTTGTGTATTATCATGCTGAAACATGAGGTGATGGTGGTGGATGAATGGAACGACAATGGGGTTGTGTATTATCATGCTGAAACATGAGGTGATGGTGGTGGATGAATGGAACGACAATGGGGTTGTGTATTATCATGCTGAAACATGAGGTGATGGTGGTGGATGAATGGAACGACAATGGGGTTGTGTATTATCATGATGAAACATGAGGTGATGGTGGTGGATGAATGGAACGACAATGGGGTTGTGTATTATCATGATGAAACATGAGGTGATGGTGGTGGATGAATGGAACGACAATGGGGTTGTGTATTATCATGCTGAAACATGAGGTGATGGTGGTGGATGAATGGAACGACAATGGGGTTGTGTATTATCATGCTGAAACATGAGGTGATGGTGGTGGATGAATGGAACGACAATGGGGTTGTGTATTATCATGCTGAAACATGAGGTGATGGTGGTGGATGAATGGAACGACAATGGGGTTGTGTATTATCATGCTGAAACATGAGGTGATGGTGGTGGATGAATGGAACGACAATGGGGTTGTGTATTATCATGCTGAAACATGAGGTGATGGTGGTGGATGAATGGAACGACAATGGGGTTGTGTATTATCATGCTGAAACAGGAGGTGATGGTGGTGGATGAATGGAACGACAATGGGGTTGTGTATTATCATGCTGAAACATGAGGTGATGGTGGTGGATGAATGGAACGACAATGGGGTTGTGTATTATCATGCTGAAACATGAGGTGATGGTGGTGGATGAATGGAACGACAATGGGGTTGTGTATTATCATGCTGAAACATGAGGTGATGGTGGTGGATGAATGGAACGACAATGGGGTTGTGTATTATCATGCTGAAACATGAGGTGATGGTGGTGGATGAATGGAACGACAATGGGGTTGTGTATTATCATGCTGAAACATGAGGTGATGGTGGTGGATGAATGGAACGACAATGGGGTTGTGTATTATCATGCTGAAACATGAGGTGATGGTGGTGGATGAATGGAACGACAATGGGTCTCAGGATCATGTCAGAGTATCTCTGTGCATTTAAACTGCCTTTGATAGAATGCAATTGTGTTCATTGTCCATAGCTTACGCCTGCCCATAACATAACCCCACCACCACCACGGGGCACTCTGTTCACAACGTTGACATCAGCAAACCGCTCGCCCACACGACACCATACACGTTGTCTGCCATCTGCCTGGTACAGTTGAAACCGGGATTCATCCGGGAAGTGCGTGCCAGTGGCCATCGAAGGTGAGCCAAACTGCAGTCAGGTCGAGACCCTGGTGAGGACGACGGGCACGCAGATGAGCTTCCCTGAGACGGTTTCTGACAGTTTGTGCAGAAATTCTTCGGTTGTGCAAACCCACTGTTTCATCAGCTGTCCGGGTGACTGGTCTCAGACGATCCAGCATGTGAAGAAGCTGGATGTGGAGGTCCTGGGCTGGCTTGGTTACACGTGGTCTGCGGTTTTGCGAGGCCGGTTGGACGTACAGTCAAATTCTCTAAATGTTGTTGGATGTGGCTTATGGTAGAGAAATGAACATTCAATTATCTGGCAAAAGCTCAGGTAAACATTCCTGCAGTCGGCATGCCAATTGCATGTTCCCGCAAAACTTGAGACATCTGTGACATTGTGTTGTCCCAAACCTGCACATTTTAGTGGCCTTTTATTGTCCCCAGCACAAGATGCACCTGTGTAATGATCATGCTGTTTAATCAGCTTCTTGACGTACCACACCTGTCAGGTGGATGGATTATCTTGGCAAAGGAGGAATGCTCACTAACAGGAATGTATAAACAAAATCGTGCACAACATTTTTGAGAAATATGCTTTTTTGTGCACACGGAACATTTCTGGGATCTTTTATTTCAGGTCATGTTACATGGGACCAACACGTTACATGTTACATGGGACCAACACGTTACATGTTACATGGGAACAACACGTTACATGTTACATGGGAACAACACGTTACATGTTACATGGGAACAACACGTTACATGTTACATGGGAACAACACGTTACATGTTACATGGGACCAACACGTTACATGTTACATGGGACCAACACGTTACATGTTACATGGGACCAACACGTTACATGTTACATGGGACCAACACGTTACATGTTACATGGGAACAACACGTTACATGTTACATGGGACCAACACGTTACATGTTACATGGGAACAACACGTTACATGTTACATGGGACCAACACGTTACATGTTACATGGGAACAACACGTTACATGTTACATGGGAACAACACGTTACATGTTACATGGGACAACACGTTACATGTTACATGGGACAACACGTTACATGTTACATGGGACCAACACGTTACATGTTACATGGGAACAACACGTTACATGTTACATGGGACCAACACGTTACATGTTACATGGGAACAACACGTTACATGTTACATGGGATAAACGCATCATTAATGTTACATGAGATGAACAACGTGAACGCCATTTGTCATCTTTTCAAACATGTTCCCCATAAACTGGGAGCCAAACACTGATGACACAAAGTTACATGTTAAAGTGGGAACTAAAACACGTTACATGTTACATGGGACCAACACGTTACATGTTACATAAAGGGAACAACACGTTACATGTTGAAATTTACATACTGAACAAAATTATAAACGCATCATGTGAAGTGTTGGTTCCATGAGATGAACAGAATCTAAAGGACGTGAACAGAGCCATTCAAGGCTGTCATCTTTTCAAACTAATTCTTCCCCATAAACTCACGTCTAGCCAAAGCACTGATGACACAAAGCCTACATCAATCTAAAGTCCATGAATCTAAAGGACATGAATCTAAAGGCCATGAATCTAAAGGCCATGAATCTAAAGGCCATGAATCTAAAGTCCATGAATCTAAAGGACATGAATCTAAAGGACATGAATCTAAAGGACATGAATCTAAAGGCCATGAATCTAAAGGCCATGAATCTAAAGGACATGAATCTAAAGGACATGAATCTAAAGGCCATGAATCTAAAGGCCATGAATCTAAAGGCCATGAAGGCCATGAATCTAAAACCATGAATCTAAAAGACATGAATCTAAAGGCCATGAATCTAAAGGACATGAATCTAAAGGCCATGAATCTAAAGGACATGAAGGCCATGAATTGTTCTTAGAAAGCACAGGTACATGTTACTATAACAGTAACGTTATGTGAATAACCTTACGGTGGTGGAACTCTATTCAGTCAGCTCGTATACCATGGATGATGAAAAGGATGGAAGTTGTTTAACAGTATAGGACTGTGACTGGAACCAATGGTAGGTCTCCATTCTGGAACCAATGGTAGGTCTCCATTCGACACAGTTCCAAAGCGATGCCAGTCTTTTATGTGCCCAGTCTGACTGATGAAGGTTAGCCAGGTATGGAACAACGGATGTCAGTTGAGAATAACCTTTACAAAGGGTCAGGTAAACTCTGTCTGCTTCTCACGACAGGCATCTTTTATCAAGAGAGGGACATCCATCATTCATCGTCTGTGGACTGTTTTTGGCCCGTTTTAAAATGATTCAGACATACTACCGCTCTGAGTGACCGCTAGAAGAGATCTTTGACTCTATCATCCTGATTGATCATCTCCACACACACACACGCACAGACACACGCGCACGCGCACACGCACACAGACAGACAGACAGACAGACAGACAGACAGACAGACAGACAGACAGACAGACAGACAGACAGACAGACAGACAGACAGACAGACAGACAGACAGACAGACAGACAGACAGACAGACAGACAGACAGACAGACACACAGACACACAGACACACAGACACACAGACACACAGACACACAGACAGACAGAGAGAGCTGTTTTCCATTATGTGTTTTGAGTGACAGCACATCAACATAAGGTTTAAAGTGTTCCTGACTGCTCATTTACCCTGCTACATAGGTAGACACAACATGATAGATAGACAGGTAACAGGAGATACTAATGCAACACTGAGAGTTAAACCTGTTTTTCTTTTATGTTTCCCTTTTGATGACAGCACATCAACATGGGTTTAAAGTATTTCCTAGCCCTGTCTCAGGATTTGGCACCTTCATGGGGAGACACAACATGATAAAGCCTGGAGGAATCATGGAATACTAATCAAACACATGGCCTCCATGTGTCACCTGTTTTTCACATGGTTTTCTGTGTGTCACATGGTTTCTGTGTGTCACATGGTTTCTATGCCCTGTCACAGGTTTCTATGTGGCACATGGTTTCTGTGGGGTCACATGGTTTCTATGTGTCACAGCCTGAGCCGAATGTGGTTTCTATGTGGAATGGTTTCATGTGTCACATGGTTTCTGTGTCACATGGTTTCTGTGTCACATGGTTTCTATGTCACATGGTTTCTATGTGTCACATGGTTTCTATGTGTCACATGGTTTCTATGTGTCACATGGTTTCTGTGTGTCACATGGTTTCTGTGTGTCACATGGTTTCTATGTGTCACATGGTTTCTGTGTCACATGGTTTCTGTGTCACATGGTTTCTATGTGTCAGATGGTTTCTATGTGTCACATGGTTTCTATGTGTCACATGGTTTCTATGTGTCACATGGTTTCTGTGTGTCACATGGTTTCTATGTGTCACATGGTTTCTATGTGTCACATGGTTTCTATGTGTCACATGGTTTCTATGTGTCACATGGTTTCTATGTGTCACATGGTTTCTATGTGTTTGATGCCATTCCATTTGCTCTGTTCCAGACATTATTATGAGCCTTCCTCCCCTCAGCAGAAGCCTATGTAGAGCCAAAACATACACTACTACTGTGTGTGTTCACGTGTGCGCTTGTGTGCGTGGAAAGATGCAGGGGGATTGTGATTTGTGTTGGTCTGTAATACTACAGCTGAAGACATGTTCTGATCTACATTACCAGAAGATGTCTACCTCTGCAACAGAGTCTGTGGTGGTGGTGTGTTCCTATCAATATGGGGGGTGGTGTGTTCCTATCAATATGGGGGTGGTGTGTTCCTATCAATATTGGGTGGTGGTGTGTTCCTATCAATATGGGGGGGTGGTGTGTTCCTATCAATATGGGGGATGGGGTGGTGGTGTGTTCCTATCAATATTGGGTGGTGGTGTGTTCCTATCAATATGGGGGGATGGGGTGGTGGTGTGTTCCTATCAATATGGGGGGTGGTGTGTTCCTATCAATATGGGGGATGGGGTGGTGGTGTGTTCCTATCAATATTGGGTGGTGGTGTGTTCCTATCAATATGGGGGGATGGGGTGGTGGTGTGTTCCTATCAATATGGGGGGTGGTGTGTTCCTATCAATATTGGGGGATGGGGTGGTGGTGTGTTCCTATCAATATTGGGTGGTGGTGTGTTCCTATCAATATTGGGTGGTGGTGTGTTCCTATCAATATGGGGGATGGGGTGGTGGTGTGTTCCTATCAATATGGGGGTGTGTGTGTTCCTATCAATATGGGGGTGTGTGTTCCTATCAATATGGGGGTGTGTGTTCCTATCAATATGGGGGGTGTGTTCCTATCAATATGGGGGTAGTGTGTTCCTATCAATATGGGGGTAGTGTGTTCCTATCAATATGGGGGGTGTTCCTATCAATATGGGGGGTGGTGTGTTCCTATCAATATGGGGTGGTGGTGTGTTCCTATCAATATGGGGGTGGTGTGTTCCTATCAATATGGGGGGTGGTGTGTTCCTATCAATATGGGGGGTGGTGTGTTCCTATCAATATGGGGTGGTGGTGTGTTCCTATCAATATGGGGGTGGTGTGTTCCTATCAATATGGGGGGTGGTGTGTTCCTATCAATATGGGGTGGTGGTGTGTTCCTATCAATATGGGGTGGTGGTGTGTTCCTATCAATATGGGGGGTGGTGTGTTCCTATCAATATGGGGTGGTGGTGTGTTCCTATCAATATGGGGTGGTGGTGTGTTCCTATCAATATGGGGGTGGTGTGTTCCTATCAATATGGGGTGGTGGTGTGTTCCTATCAATATGGGGTGGTGGTGTGTTCCTATCAATATGGGGTGGTGGTGTGTTCCTATCAATATGGGGGGGGGTGTTCCTATCAATATGGGGGGGGTGTGTTCCTATCAATATGGGGGGGGTGTGTTCCTATCAATATGGGGGGTGGTGTGTTCCTATCAATATGGGGGGGTGGTGTGTTCCTATCAATATGGGGGTGGTGTGTTCCTATCAATATGGGGGGTGGTGTGTTCCTATCAATATGGGGGGTGGTGTGTTCCTATCAATATGGGTGGTGGTGTGTTCCTATCAATATGGGGGTTGTGTGTTCCTATCAATATGGGGGGTGGTGTGTTCCAATCAATATGGGGGGGGTGTTCCTATCAATATGGGGGGGGGGTGTAGAAGGGTATGGCTGCATGCATATGTGAACATGTATGTGAGTGTGTGTGTGTGTTTGTGTGGGTGTTTGTGTGGGTGCATGTGTGTGCATGTGTATGCGTGTTTGTGTGGGTGCATGTGTGTGTTTGTGTGTGCATGTGTATGCGTGTGTGTGTGTGTGTTTGTGTTTGTGAATGTGTATGTGTGTGTGTGTGTGTGTGCATGTGCGTGAGTGTGAATGTGTTTGTGTGTGTGTGTATGTGTGAATGTGTGTGTGTGTGTTTGTGGGTGTGTGTATGTGTGTGGGTGTGTGTATGTGTATGCGTGTGTGTGTGTGCATGTGTGAGTTTGTGTGTGTGTATGTGTGCGTGTGCATGTGTGTGAGTGTGTTTGTGTGTGTGTGTTTGTGTGTGTGTGTGTGTGTGTGTTGCATATGTGTGAGTGTGCATGTGTGTGTGTTGTGTGTGTGAATGTGTGTGCGTGTGCATGTGTGTGAGTGTGAATGTGTATGCGTATGTGTGTTTGTGTGTGTATGTATGTATGCATATGTATGTGTGTATGTATGTGTGTGAATGTGTGTATGTATGTATGTGTATGTATGTGTGCGTGTGTGTGTTTGTGTGTGTATGTATGTATGTATGTGTGCGTGTGAGTGTGCGTGTGTGTATGTGTGTGTGTGTGTGCGCGCGTGTGGTGGCTTGGCGAGTGCAGCTGGGTGGGAACACGTTGTTAGGGATCTCCTTGTAAAAATTCATGACCATGTCTCAGAGCAGGGCTGGTCAACCGTCCTCATCAGGAGAAAGGATCAAAGGCATTATGACTGTTTAAATGGCCCATTCCTTTATTGCCCTGTCAGACCGACCAAGGCCACGACTTCATACTTCCTGTACAGTCCACTCACTCACAATATTATAGAACTCTGGGCTGCACCAACACAAACGAGTTCCATTGACCGTCATACACATTAGTTAATGACCGTTATAAACTGGGTGGTTCGAGCCCTGAATGCTGATTGGCTGACAGCCGTGGTATATCAGACCGTATACCACGGATATGACAAAACAGTTATTTTTTACTGTTATAATTACCTAGGTAACCAGTTTATAATAGTAATAAGGCACCTCGGGGGTTTGTGGTATATGGCCAATATACCACGGCTAATGTCACACCCTGACCATAGTTTGCTTTGTATGTTTCAATGTTTTGTTTGGTCAGGGTGTGATCTGAGTGGGCATTCTATGTTGTGTGTCTAGTTTGTCTGTTTCTGTGTTTGGGCCTGATATGGTTCTCAATCAGAGGCAGGTGTTAGTCATTGTCTCTGATTGGGAACCATATTTAGGTAGCCTGTTTGGTGTTGGGTTTTGTGGGTGATTGTTCCTGTCTCTGTGTTTGTACCAGATAGGGCTGTTTTGGTTTCACATTTCTTGTTTTGTATTATGTTCATGTTTGAGTTTGTCCTTTATTAAGGAACGTGAACACCAGCTACGCGCTGCATTTTGGTCCGATCCTCTTCAGAGGAGGAGGAAGAAGAGAACCGTTACAGCTAAGGGACGTGTCCAGGCACTCCACGTTGCGTCGTACCTAAGAACAGCCCTTCGCCGCGGTATATTGGTCATATATCACACCTCCTCTGGCCTTATTGCTTCATTAAGTACTGCTAATGTCCACGCCTTTTTCCTTGTCCCACAACGACTGGCTGGTTTTGTCATGTGATTTATGTTAAACACAGACACAAAGCGCAACAGCCCATCCCAGTCAGAGGCAATCAGCACTATGACACAGAGTGTGTGTGTGTGTGTGTGTGCGTGCGTGTGTGTGTGTGCTTGGTAGCTAAATGAAGTGTGTATATTTACGGCTAAATTGAGGTCAACACATCATTCACATTATATGAAATGTATTTTCTAAATCTCAGTCTCTGTGTTATTGGAGGTTAATTATAGCATGATTTGTAAAGCAATTAAACCACATTCAGTTGAAATGCTTTTGGTTCACCTGCCATGTGAAAACAGTCGCTCTTTATCATAGAATATCATGTAAAATGGAGAATATCGTGTAAAATGAAGAATATTGTGTAAAATGGAGAATATTGTGTAAAAGAATACTGTGTAAAATGGAGAATATTGTGTAAAATGGAGAATACTGTGTAAAATGGAGAATACTGTGTGAAATGGAGAATATTGTGTAAAATGGAGAATATTGTGTAAAATGGAGAATACTGTGTAAAATGGAGAATATTGTGTAAAATGGAGAATATTGTGTAAAATGGAGAATACTGTGTAAAATGGAGAATATTGTGTGAAATGGAGAATATCGTGTGAAATGGAGAATATTGTGTAAAATGGAGAATATTGTGTGAAATGGAGAATATTGTGTAAAATGGAGAATATTGTGTGAAATGGAGTCCGGTGTACTAGTAAAATCCAAAACGGTAATCAGAACCATGCGAGGAGCCGTTGGTTAACGGGAGAACGGTTAAGGTTTCCATAAAACGCACAGCTGTTGCTTTTGGTCTCTGAGCTTTTGTAGAGAAATGACTCCAGAGGACAGCACTTTATTAAAACCCCAGGTGCTGCGGCTGCTGCGTGTGTAACTGTGTACATCCTACAGCACCTGCATGACTTCTGCAGTCTGCACAGTGGGACATGCAGTGACGGTAGACATGAGTGCATTGTTTTTTGCAGGCAAAGAGTTACAGAGTTGAGCGAGCTTGGATAGCTTAGTAGCTCTCCCTTGTTTAAAGTTTGTAGAGAAAATAGAAGTGTGTCTGTCTGTCTGTCTGTCTGTCTGTCTGTCTGTCTGTCTGTCTGTCTGTCTGTCTGTCTGTCTGTCTGTCTGTCTGTCTGTCTGTCTGTCTGTCTGTCTGTCTGTCTGTCTGTCTGTCTGTCTGTCTGTCTGTCTGTCTGTCTGTCTGTGTGTGTGTGTGTGTGTGTGCTGTGTGTGTGTGTGTGTGTGTCTGTCTGTGTGTGTGTGTGTCTGTGTGTCTGTGTGTGTGTGTATTCTCTCACTCCCTGGGTGACCCGGGCGTTGTCCTTTCTGTCCTGTGCAGAGGGGCGAAGGGCGTGGCGAGCGCTACAGGTGACCTTGTAGTGATGAACTGGAAGGTCTCCCTCTTTGGGGGGGTCCCAGAGGATCTGTACCCCCACACTGCTGCCATCCGTCCCCTGGGTCTCGTTCCCAGCACGAACACTCTGGGGGGCCTCTGGGGGGAACGGGTCTGGGGGAGAAGAGAGATGAGGGATGGTTAGTACTCTTCATCGCTATCCTCTAACATCACTGAGCTAGTGAGGTATATCACGACAGAAGAGGTGAAAGAGAGGTCACTGAGCTAGTGAGGTGTATCACCACAGGAGAGGTGAAAGAGAGGTCACTGAGCCAGTGAGGTATATCACCACAGAAGAGGTGAAAGAGAGGTCACTGAGCTAGTGAGGTATATCACCACAGGAGAGGTGAAAGAGAGGTCACTGAGCTAGTGAGGTATATCACGACAGAAGAGGTGAAAGAGAGGTCACTGAGCTAATGAGGTATATCACCACAGGAGAGGTGAAAGAGAGGTCACTGAGCTAGTGAGGTATATCACGACAGAAGAGGTGAAAGAGAGGTCACTGAGCTAATGAGGTATATCACCACAGGAGAGGTGAAAGAGAGGTCACTAAACTAGTGAGGTATATCACCACAGGAGAGGTGAAAGAGAGGTCACTGACAGGTCAGTATATTGTGAAAAGATAGAGATCACTGTAAAAGACGGCAATGAAAATAAATTCTCTGCTGCCCCTTAAATGCTTTATTTTGTATTGAAGCAGCGATGCAGTGCCATCATGGTTCTTGGTCATCTTGAAGGTTGGACATATACGCTACTACTCTTCATCATCCTACTACTCTTCATCGTCCTCTAATCTAACTAAACACGTCCAGTCTATTCACAGTGTGACGGTTTGGTGTAAAGAGTGTATAATATACACGCTGAATGTGTGTGTGTGTGTGTGTGTGTGTGTGTGTGTGTGTGTGTGTGTGTGTGTGTGTGTGTGTGTGTGTGTGTGTGTGTGTGTGTGTGTGTGTCAGAGACAGTAAGGTGTGTATGTGTGTGTGTGAGGCAGGAGTGCTAATGATCCTCAGAGATAAATAAACCTCCAAACAGAAATTAAAGAAAAAAGCTTCAATGTGTGAATATAAAGGAGGACTGCTGAGCTGGAGAAAGGGGTTGTGCTTCTGAGGCAGGAGATTCCTCACTGCTAATGATCCTCGAAGAGGGAAGCTGAACTCAGATAAATAAACCTCCAAACACTTGGAAATTAAAGAAAAATGCTTCAATGTGAATTTACTGAATACATTTGTAAAGGAGGCAATATACTGTACCTGAGCTGGAGAAAGGGGTTGTAAAGGAGGCAATATACTGTACCTGAGTTGGAGAAAGGGGTTGTAAAGGAGGCAATATACTGTACCTGAGTTGGAGAAAGGGGTTGTAAAGGAGGCAATATACTGTACCTGAGCTTGAGGGGTTGTAAAGGAGGCAATATACTGTACCTGAGCTTGGAGAAAGGGGTTGTAAAGGAGGCAATATACTGTACCTGAGCTGGAGAAAGGGGTTGTAAAGGAGGCAATATACTGTACCTGAGTTGGAGAAAGGGGTTGTAAAGGAGGCAATATACTGTACCTGAGCTGGAGAAAGGGGTTGTAAAGGAGGCAATATACTGTACCTGAGCTGGAGAAAGGGGTTGTAAAGGAGGCAATATACTGTGAGTGGAGAAAGGGGTTGTGGAGGCAATATGTGCAATATACTGTACCTGAGTTGGAGAAAGGGGTTGTAAAGGAGGCAATATACTGTACCTGAGCTTGTGTGAGGTGTGCTGGAGAAAGGGGTTGTGTACTGTACCTGAGTTGGAGAAAGGGGTTGTAAAGGAGGCAATATACTGTACCTGAGTTGTGTGTGTGTGTGAGGCAATATACTGTACCTGAGTGGAGAAAGGGGTTGTAAAGGAGGCAATATACTGTACCTGTGGAGAAAGGGGTGTGAGGCAATATACTGTACCTGAGCTTGAGAAAGGGGTTGTAAAGGAGGCAATATACTGTACCTGAGTGAGTGTGTTGTAAATGAGGCAATAACTGTACCTGTGTGTGTTGTGACAATACTGTACCTGTGGAGAAAGGGGTGTGTTTGTGTGGAGAAAGGGGTCTGTGTTATGTGTGTGTTTTGTTGTTGGAGAAAGGGGTTGAGAACTGTAAAGGAGGAGTGTTGGAGAAAGGGGTTGTGTGTGAGTGAGAAAGGGGTGTGTGTGTGTGTGACAACTGTGTGTGTATGTTGGAGGGGTTTTTTCTGTGTGTGTGTCTGTGTGTGTATGAAAACCTGAGCTTGAGAAAGGGGTTGTAAAGGAGGCAATATACTGTACCGTGTATACTGTACCTGAGTTGGAGAAAGGGGTTGTGTGTGTGTGCAATATACTGTGTTATGAGAACTGAGTTGGAGAAAGGGGTTGTAAAGGAGGCAATATACTGTACCTGTGTGTGTGTGTGTGTGACAACTGTGTGTGTATGTGGGGGTTTTCTGTGTGTGTGTCTGTGTGTGTATGAAAACGGTATGTGTATATGTGTGTGTGTGTGAAAACTGCGTGGGTGTTTGTTTGTGTGAGAACTGTGTGTGTGTGAGAGAGAAAACTGTGTTTGCCTGTGTGTGTGTGTGTGTGTGTGTGTGTGTGTGTGTGTGTGTGTGTGTGTGTGTGTGTGTGTGTGTGTGTGTGTGTGTGTGTGTGTGTGTGTGTGTGTGTGTGTGTGTGTGTGTGAGAACTGTGTGTGTTTGTGTGTGTGTGTGTATGAGAACTGTGTTTGTCTGTGTGTGTGTGTGTGCTTATGTGTGTGTGTGTGTGCTTATGTGTGTGTGTGTCTGTGTGTCTGTGTGGGTGTGTGTGTGTGCATTGTAACAGATTTACACTGGGATAAGCACTGTGAATATATCCCTGAAAACGTCATAGTGGAGATACAACGCTCACACTCTGTGACAAAGACGTTCATCTTGTTAAAACTTAGTGAAGATGACTTGGTGACCAGAGAACTGTGTGTGTTTGCCTGTGTGTGTGTGTTTTGTGTGTGTGTGTGTATGAGAACTGTGTTTGTCTGTGTGTGTCTGTGTGTGTGTGTTTGTGTGTGTGTGTGTGTGTGTGTGTGTGTGTGTGTGTGTGTGTGTGTGTGTGTGTGTGTGTGTGTGTGTGTGTGTGTGTGTGTGTGTGTGTGTGTGTGTGTGTGTGTGTGTGCTTATGTGTGTGTGTGTGTGCCTATGTGTGCGTGCGTGCGTGCGTGCGTGCTTATGTGCGTGCGTGCGTGCGTGCGTGCGTGTGTGTATGTGTACGCGCGCGTGCATTGGGGTGTCACTTTTCAGGTGGATCCATTTCCTGTTAATACTTTGATCTGTGTAGTTCCCCTTCCTGTGGAGCGTCTGTGTCTTCACAGGAGAGGAGAGAGCAGTGGTGGACAGAACAGAAGAGGTCAAGGGAAATGTGTCTTTATAGAACCTTTATTTAGTCAGGTCAACACGTTCTCTATGGCAGGCGACGAGGTGCTGCTGTGCACTGTATTCCACAAGACAGCAGTGAGCCAAGGAAGAAAACACTGTTATTAACCATTGACGAGGTGCTGCTGTGCACTGTATTCCACAAGACAGCAGTGAGCCAAGGAAGAAAACACTGTTATTAACCATTGACGAGGTGCTGCTGTGCACTGTATTCCACAAGACAGCAGTGAGCCAAGGAAGAAAACACTGTTATTAACCATTGACGAGGTGCTGCTGTGCACTGTATTCCACAAGACAGCAGTGAGCCAAGGAAGAAAACACTGTTATTAACCATCTTTTACATTTAACTAGGCAAGAAAACACTGTTATTATTGAGAATTCATTCTTATTTGAAATGAGCCGAAGAAAACACAAACATTGACGAGGTGCTGCTGTGCACTGTATTCCACAAGACAGCAGTGAGCCTATGGAAAACACTGTTATTAACCATTAGGTGCTGTGTTGATTTATCCACAAGACAAAGCCTATGAACATATAATGAATCATTAGCAACTCTCTAAGGGGACTCCGCTATATCTGCAGTCACTTTCATTCCATTTCCCAACTCTCTGGTTCAGAAAATCAAAGCATGAAAATTGGAGCTGGCTGTTAGCACTGTATATCTGAAATGACAGCAGTGAGTTTCAAGGAACAAAACACTGTTATTAACCATTATGAGTCTGCTGTGCACTTTCAACAGTGACCAGCTCTGTCTCATTAAACTTCCATCTTTTACATTTCTAGCTCTGTCTCATTTAAACTACCACTCTAGCTCTGTCTCATTAAACTACAACTCTATCTGTGTTCATTTATCTTACAAAAAGCCTCTGAACATATAATGAATCATTACAACACTAGCTCTGTCTCAGTCACTTTCATTCCATTTCCCAAGCTCTGTTCAGAAAATCAAACTGAAACTCTGGAGCTCTGTCTCATTAAACTAAACTCTAGCTCTGTTTCACAAAACTACAACTCTACCCTGTCTCTTAAACTACAACACCAGCTCTGTCTCATTAAACTACCACTCTAGCTCTGTCTCATTAAACTACAACTCTAGCTCTGTCTCATTAAACTACAACTCTAGCTCTGTCTCATTAAACTACAACTCTAGCTCTGTCTCATTAAACTACAACACCAGCTCTGTCTCATTAAACTACAACTCTAGCTCTGTCTCATTAAACTACAACTCTAGCTCTGTCTCATTAAACTACAACACCAGCTCTGTCTCATTAAACTACAACTCTAGCTCTGTCTCATTAAACTACAACACCAGCTCTGTCTCATTAAACTACAACACCAGCTCTGTCTCATTAAACTACAACTCTAGCTCTGTCTCATTAAACTACAACACTAGCTCTGTCTCATTAAACTACAACACCAGCTCTGTCTCATTAAACTACAACTCTAGCTCTGTCTCATTAAACTACAACTCTAGCTCTGTCTCATTAAACTACAACTCTAGCTCTGTCTCATTAAACTACAACTCTAGCTCTGTCTCATTAAACTACAACTCTAGCTCTGTCTCATTAAACTACAACTCTGGCTCTGTCTCATTAAACTACAACTCTAGCCCTGTCTCATTAAACTACAACTCTAGCTCTGTCTCATTAAACTACAACACCAGCTCTGTCTCATTAAACTACAACTCTAGCTCTGTCTCATTAAACTACCACTCTAGCTCTGTCTCATTAAACTACAACACCAGCTCTGTCTCATTAAACTACAACTCTAGCTCTGTCTCATTAAACTACCACTCTAGCTCTGTCTCATTAAACTACAACACCAGCTCTGTCTCATTAAACTACAACTCTAGCTCTGTCTCATTAAACTACAACACCAGCTCTGTCTCATTAAACTACAACACCAGCTCTGTCTCATTAAACTACAACTCTAGCTCTGTCTCATTAAACTACATTAAAACAACCAGCTCTGTCTCATTAAACTACAACTCTAGCTCTGTCTCATTAAACTACAACTCTAGCTCTGTCTCATTAAACTACAACTCTAGCCCTGTCTCATTAAACTACAACAAGCCCTGTCTCTAAAGCTCTGTCTCATTAAACTACAACTCTAGCTCTGTCTCATTAAACTACAACTCTGGCTCTGTCTCATTAAACTACAACTCTAGCCCTGTCTCATTAAACTACAACTCTAGCTCTGTCTCATTAAACTACAACACCAGCTCTGTCTCAATAAACTACAACTCTAGCTCTGTCTCATTAAACTACCACTCTAGCTCTGTCTCATTAAACTACAACACCAGCTCTGTCTCATTAAACTACAACTCTAGCTCTGTCTCATTAAACTACAACACCAGCTCTGTCTCATTAAACTACAACACCAGCTCTGTCTCATTAAACTACAACTCTAGCTCTGTCTCATTAAACTACAACACCAGCTCTGTCTCATTAAACTACAACTCTAGCTCTGTCTCATTAAACTACAACTCTAGCTCTGTCTCATTAAACTACAACTCTAGCTCTGTCTCATTAAACTACAACACCAGCTCTGTCTCATTAAACTACAACTCTAGCTCTGGCTCATTAAACTACAACACCAGCTCTGTCTCATTAAACTACAACTCTAGCTCTGTCTCATTAAACTACAATTCCCAGGTACAGAGAAGACTCCCATCACCCCAGACTGTGTGTTCTATCTAATCCACATGTTAGAGCCTCATATAGCTTTGATATAGAGTAGCTGGTGTGTGTGTGTGTTTGTGTACGTGTGGTGACTACTGTTCCTGCTGACTCAGGGGAGGGTAGTAGAGGGTAAGCTGGAGCAGCAGTTTGCTTTAGTGCTTCTGAAGCCCTCCTGTTTGGTCTCCCAGCTCCATTGAAGTCAGGCCTGCTCAGCCCTGCCCTGGTCTCCAAGCCCTGGTGTCTCTGCCCTACCGAAATCAGCCCTGCTCAGGGTCTCTCTGCCCTACTGAAGTCAGCCCTGCCCAGGGTCTCTCTGCCCTACTGAAGTCAGCCCTGCTCATGGGCACAATCATAACAAAGGGGCCAGTTCATCTAGGGGGGCTGTCTCTGTCCATCTCTCAAACTCTTTCTCCTTTCCTCCCTCTCTTACTCTCTCTCTCTCTCTCTCTTTCCATCTCTCTCATTCTCTTCCTCCTTCTTTTTCTTCTGATCTATCCCCTTCCCCCTCTCCTCTTCTCTCTCTGTCTCTCTCTCCTCTCTCTCTCTTCCTCGTCTCTCTCTCTCTCCTCCTCTTTCTCGTCTCTCTCCTCCTCTCTCTCCTCTCTCTCTTCCTCGTCTCTCTCTCTCCTCCTCTTTCTCGTCTCTCTCCTCCTCTCTCTCGTCTCTCTCCTCCTCTCTCTCGTCTCTCTCCTTCTCTCTCTCGTCTCTCTCTCCGTCTCTCTCTCTCTCTCTCTTCCTCTCTCTCCTTTTCTCTCTCAGGTCACCAGAGAGGAGCTGTCACTGGGGTTATTCAGCCTCCCAGGGTACCTTTCATCTGCTGGGCTTCCTGCACTGTGACCTCTGCCCCTGGCGTTCTTCCTGGCCCTGTTTTAATCAACATTTGATTTTTAACTGGGATAATATGTGGTGACGCACAATACAGACAGGAGAAATAAGGAGGGTTCTGTCCCTGCTGAGAGGGTCTGTGTGTGTGTGTGTGTGTGTGTGTGTGTGTGTGTGTGTGTGTGTGTGTGTGTGTGTGTGTGTGTGTGTGTGTGTGTGTGTGTGTGTGTGTGTGTGTGTGTGTGTGTGTGTGTGTGTGTGTGTGTGTGTGTATGTGTGTGAGTGTGAGTGTGTGTGTTTATCTTTCATAAAGCCACCCTGTGTACAGCAGTCAGGACCCGTCTCTGCGACTGACAGGGAATATGGATATATGGAGAAACGCAGTGTCTTGTAATCTGAAAACACAATTGTTTCACAATACCAGAGGAGACTACTTATTGGGGTAGAAAATAATGTGTCTGTGTGTTTGGAGTTTGGATACTCAATACTTTAGTGACAATCTAGCTCCCTCCATTCCTCTCAGTATGAGGTAGATAGGATAAACACGCCAATAACAGCAGTTAAGGCTTATAGGCCTAACATTACCAGGCCCTACTACACAGCAAGATGCTGAGTGGTGGACATGTCCGAATAGCACTAAGCCCACCAGCCAAGGACACTGTCTGCCCACCAGCAAAGGACACTGTCAGCCCACCAGCCAAGGACACTGTCTGCCCACCAGCCAAGGACACTGTCAGCCCACCAGCCAAGGACACTGTCAGCCCACCAGCCAAGGACACTGTCTGCCCACCAGCCAAGGACACTGTCTGCCCACCAGCAAAGGACACTGTCTGCCCACCAGCAAAGGACACTGTCTGCCCACCAGCCAAGGACACTGTCTGCCCACCAGCAAAGGACACTGTCTGCCCACCAGCAAAGGACACTGTCTGCCCACCAGCCAAGGACATTGTCTGCCCACCAGCCAAGGACACTGTCTGCCCACCAGCAAAGGACACTGTCTGCCCACCAGCAAAGGACACTGTCTGCCCACCAGCAAAGGACACTGTCTGCCCACCAGCAAAGGACACTGTCTTCCCACCAGCAAAGGACACTGTCAGCCCACCAGCAAAGGACACTGTCTGCCCACCAGCAAAGGACACTGTCTGCTCACCAGCAAAGGACACTGTCTGCCCACCAGCAAAGGACACTGTCTGCTCACCAGCAAAGGACACTGTCTGCCCACCAGCAAAGGACACTGTCTGCCCACCAGCAAAGGACACTGTCTGCCCACCAGCAAAGGACACTGTCTGCCCACCAGCAAAAGACACTGTCTGCTCACCAGCAAAGGACACTGTCTGCCCACCAGCAAAGGACACTGTCAGCCCACCAGTAAAGGACACTGTCTGCTCACCAGCAAAGGACACTGTCTGCCCACCAGCAAAGGACACTGTCTGCCCACCAGCAAAGGACAATGTCTGCCCACCAGCAAATGACACTGTCTGCTCACCAGCAAAGGACACTGTCTGCCCACCAGCAAAGGACACTGTCTGCCCACCAGCAAAGGACACTGTCTGCCCACCAGCAAAAGACACTGTCAGCCCACCAGCAAAGGACACTGTCAGCCCACCAGCAAAGGACACTGTCTGCCCACCAGCAAAGGACACTGTCTGCCCACCAGCAAAGGACACTGTCTGCCCACCAGCAAAGGACAATGTCTGCCCACCAGCAAATGACACTGTCTGCTCACCAGCAAAAGACACTGTCTGCCCACCAGCCAAGGACACTGTCGGCCAGCCCAGCCAAGGACACTGTCGGCCAGCCCAGCCAAGGACACTGTCGGCCAGCCCAGCCAAGGACACTATCCGCCAGGCCAGCCAAGGACACTGTCGACCCACCAGTCAAGGACACTGTCGACCCACCAGTCAAGGACACTGTCGACCCACCGGCCAAGGACACTGTCGACCCACCGGCCAAGGACACTGTCGACCCACCGGCCAAGGACACTGTCGACCCACCGGCCAAGGACACTGTCGGCCCACCGGCCAAGGACACTGTCGGCCAGCCCAGCCAAGGCCACTGTCGGCCAGCCAAGGACACTGTCGGCCCACCGGCCAAGGACACTGTCGGCCAGCCCAAGGACACTGTCGGCCCACCGGCCAAGGACACTGTCGGCCAGCCCAGCCCAGATAGCATATTTTTCTTTCCGCCTCATGAACTCACACCAAATGCGGATAATTCCTCAAATAAATGACTTTGGCTGGAGCCATTCCTGGCATTGGATTCCCATTACCTCAGTCTGCTAACCATTATATTTCTGGGCTCCTTCAGAGGGAGAATGGGCGTGGATTTAACACATGCCAATCAGCACACACACACATACGTGAACACCCACTTATACATTACACACATACACATGCATACACACGAGTGTGCACACACACACGCATGCACGTAACCACACACACACACACACACACACACACACACACACACACACACACACACACACCTCACAGCGGTCGGGCATTAGGAGTCGCCCTCCAGAACATTGGAGAGAGGAGATGGATTCAACTCTGATTAAATAAATAAAATAAAGTTGTTCCTGTCTGCTGACCTGGGCTGACATCTCATATTCTGTGTAGAGGACAGCCAAGAGGGACAGACAACCTCCTCCTGGCTCGGAAACATTTGTTTACTGCAGCTGTGGAAAGGATTTATTTCTGCCAGAACAGAACATCTCTCTCTAATGCTTCAGAACACGTTAAACATCTGACAGGCAGCGCAAGCCAGATCACACAGAGACGGAGTATTGCGTGTGTGTGTGTGTCTGTGTGTGTGTGTGTGTGTGTCTGTGTGTGTGTGTGTCTGTGTGTGTGTGTGTGTGTGTGTGTGTGTGTGTGTGTGTGTGTGTGTGTGTGTGTGTGTGTGTGTGTGTGTGTGTGTGTGTGTGTGTGTGTGTGTGTGTGTGTGTGTGTGTGTGTGTGTGTGTGTGTGTGTGCGTGCTAATGTGTGTGTGCGTGCTTATGTGTGTGTGTGTGTGCGTGTGTGTGTGTGTGTGTCTGTGTGTCTGTGTGTCTGTGTGTGTGTGTGCATTGTAACAGATTTACACTGGGATAAGCACTGTGAATATATCCCTGAAAACGTCATAGTGGAGATACAACGCTCACACTCTGTGACAAAGACGTTCAACTTGTTAAAACTTAGTGAAGATGACTTGGTGACCAGAACGAGTCTGTTGAAAGGTGCCGATGTAGTGCTCTTACCTCTGGTTGAGAAGAAGTGTTTGCTGGGGGTGGTGAAGCCACGGGTGCCCTGGCTGTTGACAGCGCTCACCCTAAACTGGTACCACCTGTGGGGACGGATGTCCTTCAGCACCGCTCGGTCCTCCATCGTCTACAGAGGGTTAAAGGTCAGAGGTCAGATAATATTACTCCATAGTGACCCTGTACAAGTTTTAAAAAATGTTCAAGGATGGAGGGAGGGGAGGAGGGATAGAGGGATGGAGGGGAGGGATGGATGGAGGGGAGGGATGGAGGGGAAGGAAGGGATGGATGGATGGAGGGATGGAGGGGAGGGAGGGGATGGATGGACGGAAGGGATGGAGGGGAGGGATGAGGGGAAGGGAAGGGATGGATGGATGGATGGATGGATGGATGGATGGAGGAGGGAGGGAGGGAGGGATGGATGGAGGGGTTGGATGGAGGGGAGGGATGAGGGGTGGATGGACGGAAGGGATGGAGGGGAGGGATGAGGGGAAGGATGGAAGGGAAGGGATGAATGGATGGAGGGGAGGGAGGGAGGGAGGGAGGGATGGGAGGGGGGGAGGAGGGAGGGGAGGATGGGGGAGGGGAGGAGGGAGGATGGAGGGGAAGGGATGGATGGAGAGGAGGGAGGGAGGGATGGATGGATGGGAGGGATGAGGGGAAGGATGGATGGGGGAAGGGATGAATGGATGGAGGGGAGGGATGGAGGGGGGAGGGAGGGATGGATGGAGGGGAGGGATGGATGGATGGAGGGGAGGTAGGAGGGGAGGGGAAGGATGGAGAGGGGAGGGATGGGAAGGGGAGGGAGGGATGGAGGGGATGGAGATGGATGGGGGAGGTGGATGGATGGGAGGGGAAGGATATAGAGAGGAAGGGGAGGGGATGGAGAGAAGGGAGGGATGGAGGGGAAGGGAGAGATGGATGGGAGGGGAGATGGAAGGGGGAGGGAGGGATGGATGGAGGATGGAGGGAGAGATGGGATGAAGGGGAGGAGGGATAGAGATGGGAGGGATGGAGGAATGGATGGATGGATGGATAGAGGGAGGGGAGAGGGATGGAGGGAAGGGGATGGATGGAGGGGAAGATGGAGGGAGGGAGGGATGGATGGAGGGGAGGGAGGGGGATGGAGGGATGGGGGAGGGATGGAAGGGGATGGATGGATGGATGGAGAGGAGGAGGGGAGGGAGGGGTGGATGGATAGAGGGGAGGGATGGAGGGGAGGGATGGAGGGGAAGGGAGGATGGATAGAGGGGAGGGATGGAGGGAGGGAGGGAGATGGATGAAGGGGAGGGAGGGATGGATGGATGAATAGAGGGGGGAGGGAGGGAGGGATGGATGGGAGGGAGGGATGGATGGATGGGAAGGGAGAGATGGATGAAGGGGAGGGAGGGATGGATGGATGGAGGGATAGAGAGAGGGAGGAGCAATGAAGAGTCTTCCTATACCAGAAAGCCATACAATAAAGCCAGTAGTATTACTGCAGAGTAACATGGTCATATAGTCTCTCCTGCTTCCACTGACTCCAGTCCAGTTCTCTTCCACTGACTCCAGGTCAGTTCTATTCCACTGACTCCAGGTCAGTTCTCTTCTACTGACTCCAGGTCAGTTCTATTCCACTGACTCCAGGTCAGTTCTCTTCTACTGACTCCAGGTCAGTTCTATTCCACTGACTCCAGGTCAGTTCTCTTCTACTGACTCCAGGTCAGTTCTATTCCACTGACTCCAGTCCAGTTCTCTTCCACTGACTCCAGGACTCTAACTCTAATCCATGCAGTGTTTGTGTGTCTGAATGAGCATTAGTGTGTTGAATCACTTGTCAAATAAATATGCTATTTGAAGGAGTTTGGAGTGGAGAGCACAGCACTCCTTCTTCTGAACTACACTGTGTGTTGAACGCCTGCCTTGTTAAGCTCCTCCATGTTTTCCAGGCCTCATGATGTAACTGAGGCTGATGGGAGTCTGCCTCCACACAGCCATCTAATACCATAATGAGGACCTTTCGTTAGACAGGGCTCAACAGTGCAAAAACCATGACTGGCTGTGGTCCCTCCGAAAGCCTGGGTTATTTATCTAACCTCAGCCTACACCACACACACACTGTAGACACAGACAGAAACACACATGCATGCGCGCGGGCACACACACACACACACACACACACACACACACACACACACACACACACACACACACACACACACACACACACACACACACACACACACACACACACACACACACACACACACACACACACACACACACACACACACACACGTGGGCCTACATACATAAACAGGCTAGTTTAGACAGGCATAGGTGGTGAGAGAGCAGTTTCAACGGCTAGACAGTTTAGCACCTTGATGAAGGCTTTAGTGCAACATGAGTTGGTTTTCAGTAACACATAGACACAAACAGTTCCAAAAGTAATTGAATATCTTTGGACGATCTCGTTTACACCCCAGCGAGGATGATCCCCCCCCCCCCCCGCCAAAATATACAAATTAAAACTGCAGGGGTCGGAGGTTGGGATTGTTACCATGACGACGGTGTGCCAGGGCGAGGCGTCGTCCTCGCTGGGGTGTATTCCGTGGTTCCACCTGCGCTGCAGGATGTAGAGGACTGGCTCGATGGTCACATTGAACTTTGACACCCATCTGACCTCCAGTTGACCCTGCTGGTCCTCCAGAAATAACATGTCCTTCCTGGGCTTCAGAGGTACGCCTGCATGGGTCAGGTGAGGAGAATAATGAGTCACACACGAACACCCCCCCTTCTGTCTTAACATTTCCCCTTCTGTTTAAATACTCCCCCTTCTGTCTTAACACCCCCCTTCTGTCTTAATACCCCCTTCAGTCTTAACACACACCCCTTCTGTCTTAACACCCCCCTTCTGTCTTAACACCCCCCTTCTATCTTAACACACACATCCCATATGTCTTAACACACACACCTTTCTGTCTTAACATTTCCCCTTCTATCTTAATACACACACACCCCTTCTGTCTTAACACCCTCCTTCTGTCTTAATACACACACACCCCTTCTGTCTTAACACCCTCCCTTCTGTCTTTAACACACCCCTTCTGTCTTAACACCCTCCCTTCTGTCTTAATACACACACACCCCTTCTGTCTTAACACCCCCTTCTGTCTTAACACACACACCCCTTCTGTCTTAACACCCCCTTCTGTCTTAAACACACACATAACACCCCCCTTCTGTCTTAACACACACATCCCCTTCTGTCTTAACACCCCCCTTCTGTCTTAACACATACACACCCCTTCTGTCTTAACACACACATCCCATATGTCTTAACACACACACACACCTTTCTGTCTTGACATTTCCCCCTTCTGTCTTAACACCCTCCCTTCTGTCTTAACACACACCCCTTCTGTCTTAACACACACACACCCCTTCTGTCTTAACACCCTCCCTTCTGTCTTAACACACACACACCCCTTCTGTCTTAACACCCTCCTTCTGTCTTAACACACACACACCCCTTCTGTCTTAACACCCTCCCTTCTGTCTTAACACACACACACCCCTTCTGTCTTAACACCCTCCCTTCTGTCTTAACACACACACACCCCTTCTGTCTTAACACCCCCCTTCTGTCTTAACACACACAAATCCCTTCTATCTTAACACACCCCCTTCTGTCTTAACAAACAGTGATAACAAACAAAATCTAACTAACCCCTTCAATGTCTTAAGGAACATGTACATAGGATATATGAACACACACACAGTGATAACAAAGTAAACCCTAATTTGTAAGGTCGCTCTGGATGTTCTATCTTGACACCCCCCCTTCTATCTTTAAATGTAAATGTAAACTAACAATTCCAAAACTACTGTCTTATACACAGTGTAAGGGGATAAGGAACACCTTCTATGAATTGATGGTACAGAGCAGCATACAGTAGATGGTACACCCCTTCTGAGATATTGACACAAAGTGGCAGTGGCCCCGATTCTGTCTTAACATATGTATATGAGATGAATAATTCTGTCTTAACATTGTTTAAACTAGTGAATATTTACATCATTTCCCATCAACCCATTATTAAAATCTGTCTTAACAGCCCCCATTCTGTCTTAACACAAAGAAAGTCTCTCGGTCCCACTTTGACACACGCCTCGCCTTCTGTCTTAACAGGCAGTGGTTCGGTGGTTGATGTCCTTGATGATCCCTTCTGTCTTAACACCCCCTGATCGTTGTCAGTCCTAACACCCTCCCTTCTGTCTACCAGGCGGTGAACAGCCCCCAGGATGCTCTCGATTGTGCATCTGTAAGTTTGTGAGTGCTTTTGGTGACCCGAATTTCTTCAGCCTCTTAACGCTGCCCCTTCACGACGCTGTCAGTGTAAGTGGACCAATTCCCTTCGAGGAACTTAAAACAGCTACCCTCTCCACTACTGTTCCATCGATTAACAGGGGGTGTTCCCCCTTCTGTTTCTTAAGTCCACAATCATCCCTTCTGTTATTTTCTGACACCACACTAACACCCCCTTCTGTCGTTGTTGGTAATCAGCCACCACCTCTTCTGTCTTGATTGACAGGCGTGCCCGCAGTCTGGGTGAACAGGGAGTACAGGAGAGGGCTCAGAACGCAACACCCCCCTTCTGTCTTAACAACACCCCCTTCTGTCTTAACACCCTCCCTTCTGTCTTACACACACACCCTTCTGTCTTAACACCCCCCTTCTGTCTTAACACACACACACCCCTTCTGTCTTAACACCCTCCCTTCTGTCTTAACACCCCACCCCTTCTGTCTTAACACACACCTCTTCTGTCTTAACACACCCCTTCTGTCTTAACACCCCCCTTCTGTCTTAACACACCCCTTCTGTCTTAACACTCCCATTCTGTCTTAACACACACCTCTTCTGTCTTAACACCCCCTTCTGTCTTAACACCCCCTTCTGTCTTAACACCCCCCTTCGGTCTTAACACACACACTCCGTATCTATTGATTAAAATAAACATGTACACAAAGTGGATATAGTGAGACCTTTATAAAGATTGGCTGGAGCCTGGCAGGTGTGTCCACAGCCATTGGAGCAGCACTTCTTGGAGGCAGAGCAGTGTTTGTCAGCGGAGCAGCTCTCCACGCAGGCGGCAGCAAATCCCATGGCTCGCTGGGGAGGGGGGCAGTCCCCCTGCTTCCCTGACCTCAGAGACACCAAGAACTCCCAACTGGTTACACACTCATGATGCTTCTGAGGGAGGGACAGGGGGAGGAGGGAGGGAGATGGTTAGATGGAGGGAGGTACAGGGGGAGGGGGGATGGAAGAATGGAGAGGGACAGAGGAGGAGGGATGGAGGGATAGAGTGTGACAGGGGAGGGGGGTTGGAAGAATGGAGAGGAACAGGGGAGGAGTGATGGAGAGGGATAGATGGATGGAGAGACAGGGGGAGGAGGGATGGATGGAAAGGGACAGGGAGGAGGAGGGGTGGAGGAATGGAGAAGGACAGGAGGAAGAGGGAGGGATGGAGAGGGACAGGGGAGGAGGGAGGGAGGGATGGAGAGGGACAGGGGAGGAGGGAGGGAGGGACGGAGAGGGACAGGAGGAAGAGGGAGGGATGGATGGAGAGGGACAGGGGAGGAGGGAGGTTGAGGGATGGAGAGGGACAGGAGGAAGAGGGAGGGAGGGAGAGGGACAGTAAGAGGAGTGAGGGAGGGAGGGATGGAGAGGGACAGGAGGAAGAGGGAGGGAGGGGAGGGAGAGGGACAGGGGGAGGTGGGAGGGAGGGAGGGGGAGGGACAGTAGGAGGAGGAGGAGGGAGGGAGGGAGGGAGAGGGACAGGAGGAGGAGGAGGGATGGAGAGGGACAGGAGGAAGAGGGAGGGAGGGGAGGGAGGGAGGGAGGGACAGGAGGAGGAGGAGGGAGGGAGGGAGGGAGGGAGGGAGGGAGGGAGGAGGAGGGAGGGAGGGAGGGAGGAGGGAGGGGAGGGACAGTAGGAGGAAGAGGGAGGGAGGGAGGGAGAGGGACAGGGGGGGAGGAGGGAGGGAGGGATGGCGAGGGACAGGAGGAAGAGGGAGGGAGGGGAGGGAGAGGGACAGTAGGAGGGAGGAGGGAGGGAGGGAGGGAGGGAGAGGGACAGGGGAGGAGGGAGGGAGGGATGGCGGGGAGGGAGAGGGACAGGGGGAGGTGGGAGGGAGGGAGAGGGACAGGAGGAAGAGGGAGGGAGGGGAGGGAGAGTGACAGGGGAGGTGGGAGGGAGGGAGGGAGGGAGAGGGAGGGAGTAGGAGGAGTGAGGGAGGGAGGGAGGGAGGGACAGGAGGGAGGGAGGGAGGGAGGGGAGGGGGAGGAGGGAGGGACAGATGGCGAGAGGAGGAGGGAGGGAGGGATGGAGAGGGACAGGAGGAAGAGGGAGGGAGGGAGGGAGGGAGAGGGACAGGAGGAGGAGGGAGGGAGGGATGGATGGCGAGGGAGGGAGGAGGGAAGGGGGGGAGGGAGGGAGGGAGAGGGACAGGAGGAAGAGGGAGGGAGGGGAGGGAGAGGGACAGGGGAGGTGGGAGGGGGAGGGAGGGAGGGGAGGGACAGTAGGAGGAGTGAGGGAGGGAGGGATGGAGAGGGACAGGAGGAAGAGGGAGGGAGGGATGGAGAGGGACAGGAGGAGGATGGAGGGAGGGAGGGATGGAGAGGAGGACAGGGAGGAGGGAGAGGGACATGGGGAGGAGGGAGGGATGGCGAGAGACAGGAGGAAGAGGGAGGGAGGGGTAGGGAGGGGGACAGGGGAGGTGGGAGGGAGGGAGGGAGGGAGGGATGGCGAGGGACAGTAGGAGGAGTGAGGGAGGGAGGGATGGCGAGGGACAGTAGGAGGAGTGAGGGAGGGAGGGATGGAGAGGGACAGTAGGAGGATGGAGGGAGGGAGGGATGGAGAGGGACAGTAGGAGGAGGGAGGGAGGGAGGGATGGAGAGGGACAGTAGGAGGAGTGAGGGAGGGTGGGAGGGAGACAGACAGACAGACAGTTGATATTGGTGTGGTGCTGTCTGTCTCGTCTCTTACAGTCTCCAAAACCACCATGGTACTGGATAGGCCCTGCATATGGCCATATACACACAAACAAACCTACAGGATGGAACACTGGCAAGGATTCAACTCAAGTATGCATGCAAACACACTGACACACACAGACAGTCCCCTTCAGCACCATGGCCAGTCTCTGCCATATAGGATCAGTTTTAACACAAACCTAACAGGGAAAACTGGCAACATAAAGAGAACCACCAGCACCTTGGCAGGCCTCTGTGTATGGCAGTATATACACACAAACACACACCTATTGCCAATGGCTATAACTCACTAATACACACACCCACCCACAGACGTTCACAGACACACACAACACACTCACACACACACGCAACACACACACGTGCGCACACACGCACATCCACACGCACACACACTGTGAAGGGAGAGAGAGGAGTCTGGCTGTGAGACGGGTAAGAGGAGGCTGGCTGTGAGGAGAGAGAGAGGAGGACTCTGGTTGTGAGGAGAGAGAGAGGAGGAGTCTGGCTGTGAGGAGAGAGAGAGGAGGAGTCTGGCTGTGAGGAGAGAGAGAGGAGGAGTCTGGCTGTGAGGAGAGAGAGAGGAGGAGTCTGGGTGTGAGAGGGGTGAGGAGGCTGGCTGTGAAGAGAGAGAGAGGAGGAGTCTGGTTGTGAGGAGAGAGAGAGGAGGAGTCTGGCTGTGAGGAGAGAGAGAAGAGGAGTCTGGCTGTGAGGAGAGAGCGAGGAGGAGTCTGGCTGTGAGAGGGTTGAGGAGGCTTGCTGTGAGGAGAGAGAGAGGAGGAGTCTGGTTGTGAGGAGAGAGAGAGGAGGAGTCTGGCTGTGAGGAGAGAGAGAGGAGGAGTCTGCCTGTGAGGAGAGAGAGCGGAGGAGTCTGGTTGTGAGAGGGGTGAGGAGTCTGGTTGTGAGGAGAGCGAGAGGAGGAGTCTGGCTGTGAGGAGAGAGAGAGGAGGAGTCTGGGTGTGAGAGGTGGGTGGAAGCTGGCTGTGAGAGGTGGGTGGAAGCTGGCTGTGAGAGGGGGAGGAGGCTGGCTGTGGGGGAGAGAGAGGAGGAAGCAGTCTGTGAGAGGGGGAGGCTGGCTGTGAGAAGTGGGTAGGAGGCTGGCTGTGAGAGGTGGGGAGGAGGCTGGCTGTGATAAGCTGGCTGTGGAGAGGAGGCTGGCTGTGAGGAGAGAGAGGAGGAGCTGGCTGTGAGAGTGGGGAGGCTGGCTGTGAGAAGTGGGGAGGAGGCTGGCTGTGAGAAGTGGGGAGGAGGCTGGCTGTGAGAAGTGGGGAGGAGGCTGGCTGTGAGAAGTGGGGAGGAGGCTGGCTGTGTGAGAGGGGGAGGAGGCTGGCTGTGAGAGGTGGGGAGGAGGCTGGCTGGAGGAGCTGGGTGAGAGGGGGAGGAGGCTGGCTGTGAGAGGTGGGGAGGAGGCTGGCTGTGAGAAGTGGGGAGGAGGCTGGCTGTGAGAGATGGGGAGGAGGCTGGCTGTGAGAAGTGGGGAGGAGAGTGGCTGTGAGAGGTGGGGAGGAGAGTGGCTGTGAGAAGTGGGGAGGAGGCTGGCTGTGATAAGTGGAGAGGAGGCTGGCTGTGAGAGGTGGGGAGGGAGTGGCTGTGAGAGGTGGGGAGGAGAGTGGCTGTGAGAAGTGGGGAGGAGGCTGGCTGTGATAAGTGGAGAGGAGGCTGGCTGTGAGAGGGGGAGGAGGCTGGCTGTGAGAGGTGGGGAGGAGGCTGGCTGTGATAAGTGGAGAGGAGGTTGGCTGTGAGAGGTGGGGAGGAGGCTGGCTGTGATAAGTGGAGAGGAGGCTGGCTGTGAGAGGTGGGGAGGAGGCTGGCTGTGAGAGGTGGGGAGGAGGCTGGCTGTGATAAGTGGAGAGGAGGCTGGCTGTGAGGGGTGGGGAGGAGGCTGGCTGTGATAAGTGGGAGGAGGAGGCTGGTTGTAGAGAGGTGGGGAGTGGAGAGGAGGCTGGTTGTGAGAGGTGGGGAGGAGAGTGGCTGTGGGGAGAGAGAGAGGAGGAGGCAGGCTGTGAGAAGTGGGGAGGAGGCTGGCTGTGAGAGGTGGGGAGAGGCTGGCTGTGATAAGTGGAGAGGAGGCTGGCTGTGAGAGGGGGAGGAGGCTGGCTGTGAGAAGTGGGGAGGAGAGTGGCTGTGAGAAGTGGGGAGGAGGCTGGCTGTGAGAGGTGGGGAGGAGGCTGGCTGTGAGAGGTGGGGAGGAGGCTGGCTGTGAGAGGTGGGGAGGAGGCTGGCTGTGAGAGGTGGGGAGGTGGGAGAGTGGCTGTGAGAAGTGGGGAGGAGGCTGGCTGTGATAAGTGGAGAGGAGGCTGGCTGTGAGAGGTGGGGAGGAGGCTGGCTGTGAGAGGTGGGGAGGAGAGTGGCTGTGAGAAGTGGGGAGGAGGCTGGCTGTGATAAGTGGAGAGGAGGCTGGCTGTGAGAGGGGGGAGGCTGGCTGTGAGAGGTGGGGAGGAGGCTGGCTGTGAGCGGTGGGGAGGAGGCTGGCTGTGATAAGTGGAGAGGAGGCTGGCTGTAGGGGTATCACTAATACTAAGACCAGTCATTTCCTGTCACTAATACTAAGACCGGTCATTTCCTGTCACTAATACTAAGGCTAGTCATTTACTGCCACTATTACTAAGACTAGTCATTTCCTGTCACTAATACTAAGACTAGTAATTTACTGTCACTAATACTAAGACCAGTCATTTCCTGTCACTAATACTAAGACCAGTGATTTCCTATCACTAATACTAAGACCGGTCATTTCCTGTCACTAATACTAAGACCAGTCATTTCCTGTCACTAATATTAAGACTAGTCATTTCCTGTCACTAATACTAAGACCAGTCATTTCCTGTCACTAATACTAAGACTAGTCATTTCCTGTCACTAATACTAAGACTAGTAATTTCCTGTCACTATTACTAAGACCAGTCATTTCCTGTCACTAATACTAAGACCAGTGATTTCCTATCACTAATACTAAGACCAGTGATTTCCTATCACTAATACTAAGACCGGCCATTTCCTGTCACTAATACTAAGACCAGTCATTTCCTGTCACTAATATTAAGACTAGTCATTTCCTGTCACTAATACTAAGACCAGTCATTTCCTGTCACTAATATTAAGACTAGTCATTTCCTGTCACTAATACTAAGACCAGTCATTTCCTGTCACTAATACTAAGACCAGTCATTTCCTGTCACTAATACTAAGACCAGTCATTTCCTGTCACTAATACTAAGACCAGTCATTTCCTGTCACTAATACTAAGACTAGTCATTTCCTGTCACTAATACTAAGACCAGTCATTTCCTGTCACTAATACTAAGACCAGTCGTTTCCTGTCACTAATACTAAGACCAGTCATTTCCTGTCACTAATACTAAGACCAGTCATTTCCTGTCACTAATACTAAGACCAGTCATTTCCTGTCACTAATACTAAGACCAGTCATTTCCTGTCAGGTCTTTACACACTGTCAGAAGGTGAGTGTAGCTGGTGCATAAAGTCAGGCGCAGGAGAGCAAAATGAGCAACGTACTTTACTCAAAAAATAAAGGCACAAGGTAAACAAATACACTTGACCAAAATACCAACTAGTAAATATTTCCACGGGTGACCACAGCACTAAAACCAGTCATTTCAGGAACTAATACTAAGAACATAGTAATAATCAGGCACAACAAACACGGGGGAAACAGAGGGTTGAATACATTCACATGTAATTGGATAATGAAAACCAGGTGCGTAGAAAATAAAGACAAAACCAATGGAAAATGAAAGATGGATCAGAGTTGGTTAGAAGACCGGTGACGTCGACCGCTGAACGCCGCCCGAACAAGGAGAGGGACCGACCTCGGCGGAAGTCATTTCCTGTCACTAATCGTTAAGACAAACACAGGCACACCCTAACAGTTTATTTATTATTTATCTATTTGAATAGAGCTAACGTGCTTGCCGCAGGTAAAGTTCACTACTGAATCTCTGAACAAGACTTGTGTTTGTGTCACTAATGTGTGTAGTCATTTGTGTGTGTGTGTACTAAGACCAGTGTGTGTGTGTGTGTGTGTGTGTGTGTGTGTGTGTGTGTGTCATTTGTGTGTGTGTGTAAGTGTGTCATTTGTGTCACTAATGTAACACACCATTTGCCTGTAAACACTAGGCTTAGTTAATAGACCTCAATTCTCCTCTGTTCTTTTGTAACTCTGTAAGTATCACTCCCCCGACAGCCCAGGACCCACGCTTCAAATCCGGGGATAAAAGGCTAATACTAAGACCAGTCATTTCCTGTCACAATAACCATTAGTCATTTCCCTCCTAAGGCTAAGAGGGGCGTTTCCTGTCAGACTAAGGTCAGTAGTCTGGCTGGGTGGAGGAGCTGACTAAGAGCAGACAGGGACAGTAGTCTGGCTGGGTGGTCATTTTGTCACTAGCAGACAGGGACAGTAGTCTGGCTGGGTGGAGGGGCTGAATACTAGGAGCAGACAGGGACAGTAGTCTGGCTGGGTGGAGGAGCTGAAAGGAGCAGACAAGGACAGTAGTCTGGCTGGGTGGGTGGATGAGCTGAAAGGAGCAGACAGGGACAGTAGTCTGGCTGGGTGGGTGGAGGGGCTGAAAGGAGCAGACAGGGACAGTAGTCTGGCTGTCAGGTGGAGGGGCAAATGAGCAACAGGGACAGACAAAAAATAAAGGGACAGTAGTCTGGCTGGGTGGAGGCTGAAAGGAGCAGACAGGGACAGTAGTCTGGCTGGGTGGACAGGAGCAGACAGGGACAGTAGTCTGGCTGGGTGGAGGGGCTGAAAGGAGCAGACAGGGACATAATCTGGCTGGGTGGAGGGGCAAAACGGGGGAAACAGACAGGGACAGTAGTCTGGCTGGGTGGATAATGAAAACCAGACAGGGAAATAAAGTCTGGCTGGGTGGAAGCTGAAAGATGGAGCAGACAGGGACAGTAGTCTGGCTGGGTGGAGGGGCTGAAAGGAGCAGACAGGGACAGTAGTCTGGCTGGGTGGAGGGGCTGAAAGGAGCAGACAGGGACAGTAGTCTGGCTGGGTGGAGGGGCTGAAAGGAGCAGACAGGGACAGTAGTCTGGCTGGGTGGAGGGGCTGAAAGGAGCAGACAGGGACAGTAGTCTGGCTGGGTGGAGGCGCTGAAAGGAGCAGACAGGGACAGTAGTCTGGCTGGGTGGAGGAGCTGAAAGGAGCAGACAGGGACAGTATCTGGCTGGCTGGGTGGAGGGGCTGAAAGGAGCAGACAGGGACAGTAGTCTGGCTGGCTGGGTGGAGGTGCTGAAAGTGAGCAGACAGGGACAGTAGTCTGGCTGGCTGTGGTGCTGGGTGTGCTGAAAGTGAGCAGACAGGGACAGTAGTCTGGCTGGGTGGAGGTGCTGTAACACAGACAGGGACAGTAAACACTAGGCTGGGTGGAGGCTGAAATTCTCAGACAGGGACTTTTGTCTGGCTGGGTATCACTGAAAGGACAGACAGGGACAGTAGTCTGGCTGGGTGGAGGAGATAAAAGGCTAGCATAACTAGGGCAGACCAGAGGAGGGCTGGGTGGACGCTTCAACAATAACATTTGTGGCCACCACTAGTCTGGCTCCTGGAGGGGCTGAAAGAGCAGGACAGGCAGACAGGGTCAGTAGTCTGGCTGGGTGGAGGAGCTGAAAGGAGCAGACAGGGACAGTAGTCTGGCTGGGTGGAGGGGCTGAAAGGAGCAGACAGGGACAGTAGTCTGGCTGGGTGGAGGGGCTGAAAGGAGCAGACAGGGACAGTAGTCTGGCTGGGTGGAGGAGCTGAAAGGAGCAGACAGGGACAGTAGTCTGGCTGGGTGGGTGGAGTCTGGCTGGGTGGAGCTGAAAGGAGCAGACAGGGACAGTAGTCTGGCTGGGCTGGGTGGAGGGGCTGAAAGGAGCAGACAGGGACAGTAGTCTGGCTGGGTGGAGGAGCTGAAAGGAGCAGACAGGGACAGTAGTCTGGCTGGGTGGAGGGGCTGAAAGGAGCAGACAGGGACAGTAGTCTGGCTGGGTGGAGGGGCTGAAAGGAGCAGACAGGGACAGTAGTCTGGCTGGGTGGAGGGGCTGAAAGGAGCAGACAGGGACAGTAGTCTGGCTGGGTGGAGGGCTGAAAGGAGCAGACAGGGACAGTAGTCTGGCTGGGTGGAGGGGCTGAAAGGAGCAGACAGGGACAGTAGTCTGGCTGGGTGGAGGGGCTGAAAGGAGCAGACAGGGACAGTAGTCTGGCTGGGTGGAGGGGCTGAAAGGAGCAGACAGGGACAGTAGTCTGGCTGGGTGGAGGGGCTGAAAGGAGCAGACAGGGACAGTAGTCTGGCTGGGTGGAGGGGCTGAAAGGAGCAGACAGGGACAGTAGTCTGGCTGGGTGGAGGAGCTGAAAGGAGCAGACAGGGACAGTAGTCTGGCTGGGTGGAGGAGCTGAAAGGAGCAGACAGGGACAGTAGTCTGGCTGGCTGGGTGGAGGGGCTGAAAGGAGCAGACAGGGACAGTAGTCTGGCTGGCTGGGTGGAGGGGCTGAAATGAGCAGACAGGGACAGTAGTCTGGCTGGGTGGAGGAGCTGAAAGGAGCAGACAGGGACAGTAGTCTGGCTGGGTGGAGGGGCTGAAAGTCTGGCTGGGTGGAGCAGACAGGGACAGTAGTCTGGCTGGGTGGAGGAGCTGAAAGGAGCAGACAGGGACAGTAGTCTGGCTGGGTGGAGGACAGCTGAAAGGAGCAGACAGGGACAGTAGTCTGGCTGGGTGGAGGGGCTGAAAGGAGCAGACAGGGACAGTAGTCTGGCTGGGTGGAGGAGCTGAAAGGAGCAGACAGGGACAGTAGTCTGGCTGGCTGGGTGGAGGGCTGAAAGGAGCAGACAGGGACAGTAGTCTGGCTGGGTGGTGGGGCTGAAAGGAGCAGACAGGGACAGTAGTCTGGCTGGGTGGAGGAGCTGAAAGGAGCAGACAGGGACAGTAGTCTGGCTGGGTGGAGGGGGCTGAAAGGAGCAGACAGGGACAGTAGTCTGGCTGGGTGGAGGAGCTGAAAGGAGCAGACAGGGACAGTAGTCTGGCTGGGTGGAGGGCTGAAAGGAGCAGACAGGGACAGTAGTCTGGCTGGGTGGAGGGGCTGAAAGGAGCAGACAGGGACAGTAGTCTGGCTGGGTGGAGGGGCTGAAAGGAGCAGACAGGGACAGTAGTCTGGCTGGGTGGGTGGGGCTGAAAGGAGCAGACAGGGACAGTAGTCTGGCTGGGTGGAGGAGCTGAAAGGAGCAGACAGGGACAGTAGTCTGGCTGGGTGGAGGGGCTGAAAGGAGCAGACAGGGACAGTAGTCTGGCTGGGTGGAGGAGCTGAAAGGAGCAGACAGGGACAGTAGTCTGGCTGGGTGGAGGAGCTGAAAGGAGCAGACAGGGACAGTAGTCTGGCTGGGTGGAGGGGCTGAAAGGAGCAGACAGGGACAGTAGTCTGGCTGGGTGGAGGAGCTGAAAGGAGCAGACAGGGACAGTAGTCTGGCTGGGTGGAGGCGCTGAAAGGAGCAGACAGGGACAGTAGTCTGGCTGGGTGGAGGAGCTGAAAGGAGCAGACAGGGACAGTAGTCTGGCTGGCTGGGTGGAGGCGCTGAAATGAGCAGACAGGGACAGTAGTCTGGCTGGGTGGAGGAGCTGAAAGGAGCAGACAGGGACAGTAGTCTGGCTGGGTGGAGGGGCTGAAAGGAGCAGACAGGGACAGTAGTCTGGCTGGGTGGAGGGGCTGAAAGGAGCAGACAGGGACAGTAGTCTGGCTGGGTGGAGGGGCTGAAAGGAGCAGACAGGGACAGTAGTCTGGCTGGGTGGAGGGGCTGAAAGGAGCAGACAGGGACAGTAGTCTGGCTGGGTGGAGGGGCTGAAAGGAGCAGACAGGGACAGTAGTCTGGCTGGGTGGAGGAGCTGAAAGGAGCAGACAGGGACAGTAGTCTGGCTGGGTGGAGGAGCTGAAAGGAGCAGACAGGGACAGTAGTCTGGCTGGGTGGAGGGGCTGAAAGGAGCAGACAGGGACAGTAGTCTGGCTGGGTGGAGGGGCTGAAAGGAGCAGACAGGGACAGTAGTCTGGCTGGGTGGAGGAGATGAAAGGAGCAGACAGGGACAGTAGTCTGGCTGGCTGGGTGGAGGGGCTGAAAGGAGCAGACAGGGACAGTAGTCTGGCTGGCTGGGTGGAGGGGCTGAAAGGAGCAGACAGGGACAGTAGTCTGGCTGGGTGGAGGGGCTGAAAGGAGCAGACAGGGACAGTAGTCTGGCTGGGTGGAGGGCTGAAAGGAGCAGACAGGGACAGTAGTCTGGCTGGGTGGAGGGCTGGAGGGACAGTAGTCTGGCTGGCTGGGTGGAGGGGCTGAAATGAGCAGACAGGGACAGTAGTCTGGCTGGGTGGAGGAGCTGAAAGGAGCAGACAGGGACAGTAGTCTGGCTGGGTGGAGGGGCTGAAAGGAGCAGACAGGGACAGTAGTCTGGCTGGGGTGGAGGAGCTGAAAGGAGCAGACAGGGACAGTAGTCTGGCTGGGTGGAGGGGCTGAAAGGAGCAGACAGGGACAGTAGTCTGGCTGGGTGGAGGGCTGAAAGGAGCAGACAGGGACAGTAGTCTGGCTGGGTGGAGGGGCTGAAAGGAGCAGACAGGGACAGTAGTCTGGCTGGGTGGAGGAGCTGAAAGGAGCAGACAGGGACAGTAGTCTGGCTGGGTGGAGGGGCTGAAAGGAGCAGACAGGGACAGTAGTCTGGCTGGGTGGAGGAGCTGAAAGGAGCAGACAGGGACAGTAGTCTGGCTGGGTGGAGGGGCTGAAAGTAGCAGACCAGGGACAGTAGTCTGGCTGGGTGGAGGGGCTGAAAGGAGCAGACAGGGACAGTAGTCTGGCTGGGTGGAGGGGCTGAAAGGAGCAGACAGGGACAGTAGTCTGGCTGGGTGGAGGGGCTGAAAGGAGCAGACAGGGACAGTAGTCTGGCTGGGTGGAGGGGCTGAAAGGAGCAGACAGGGACAGTAGTCTGGCTGGGTGGAGGGGCTGAAAGGAGCAACCTTCATGTCTGGTATTTGAACATCTCCTATGTGATGAGAGCTCGTTTCTCTGTCAGGTAAACACTAACAGACTTTAGGTTGTCTAATGGACGGGACAAACTGTCCATACCAATCAGTTTCTAGGCCTGGGAACAAGAAATATGGACTCATTAAGATACACTTCTTTAGGGGTACTTGACCAGATCTACCACAGTACAGGGAGAGGAGAGGAAAGGAGAGAGGAGGAGAGAGGAGAGGAGGGGAGGAGAGAGGAGGGGAGAGGAGAGGAGGGGGGAGAGGAGAGGAGGGGAGAGGAGAGAAGAGGAGAGGAGGAGGAGAGAGGAGAGGAGAGGAGAGGAAAGGAGAGAGGAGGGAGAGAGGAGAGGAGGGAGGGAGAGAGGAGGGAGAGAGGAGAGGAGAGGAGAGAGGAGGGGAGGAGAGGAGAGAGGAGGGGGAGGAGGGGAGGAGAGAGGAGAGGAAAGGAGAGAGGAGGAGAGAGGAGAGGAGGGGAGGAGAGAGGAGGGGAGGAGAGGAGAGAGGAGGGGGAGGAGGGGAGGAGAGAGGAGAGGAAAGGAGAGAGGAGGAGAGAGGAGAGGAGGGGAGGAGAGAGGAGGGAGAGGAGAGAAGAGGAGAGAGGAGGGAGGAGAGAGGAGAGGAAAGGAGAGAGGAGGAGAGAGGAGAGGAGGAGGAGAGAGAGAGGGGGGAGAGGAGAGAAGAGGAGAGAGGAGGGGAGGAGGAGGAGAGAGGAGGGAGAGGAGGAGAGGAAAGGAGAGAGGAGGGAGAGGAGAGGAGGGAGGAGAGAGGAGGGGAGAGGAGGGGAGAGGAGAGGAAAGGAGAGAGGAGGAGAGAGGAGAGGAGGGGAGGAGAGAGGAGGGGAGAGGAGAGGAAAGGAGAGAGGAGGGGAGAGGAGAGGAGGGGAGGGAGAGAGGAGGGAGAGGAGAGAAGAGGAGAGAGGAGGGAGAGGAGGAGGAGAGGAGGGGGGAGGAGAGAGAGAGAGAGAGGAGGGGAGAGAGAGGAGGGGAGAGGAGAGAGGAGGGGAGAGGAGGAGAGAGGAGGGGGAGAGGAGAGAGAGGAGGGGAGGTGAGAGGAGAGGAGAGAGGAGGGGGAGAGGAGAGCGGAGGAAAGAGGAGGGGGGAGAGGAGAGAGAGGAGGGGAGGGGAGGAGAGAGGAGGGGAGGTGAGAGGAGGGGAGGGGAGAGGAGGGGAGATGTGAGGAGAGAGAGGGAAGGGGAGGGGAAAGGAGGGGAGAGGAGACGAAGGGAGAGGAGAGGAGAAAAGGGGAGGGGAGTGTGCTTACCTCGCATGGTTTCTGAGACAGGTCTCTTCTGGTCTCCCACAGTTCCTTGCATGGCTGTAGGCACTGCAGACAAGCACATAAACAAACAAACAGAGTATGGCAGGGAGCACAGCAGACCGACAGAAAGGACACGGGAATGGGACACAGAAAACCAGTCAGCCAGTTAGTCAGTAAACAGACTAGTGCATGACGTAGGGAACACGCCAAGGCTGGTGACACGCCACACACACTCCACACGCTGCCACATCCACAGAGCAGCAGACATGTAGGAAAGCGTGTGTGTGTGTGTGTGTGTGTGTGTGTGTGTGTGTGTGTGTGTGTGTGTGTGTGTGTGTGTGTGTGTGTGTGTGTGTGTGTGTGTGTGTGTGTGTGTGTGTGTGTGTGTGTGTGTGTGTGTGTGTGTGTGTATTCGTGTGTGTGTATTCGTGTGTGTGTGTGTGTATTCGTGTGTGTGTGTGTTTATTCAGGTGTGTGTGTGTGTGTGCGTGTGTGTATGAGTGTGTGTGTGTGTATTCGGGCGTGTGTGCTTGGGTGTGTGTGTAGTGTATGTTTGCACATGTGAGAACAGACTGTTATACAGCCAGGTCACCTGTGATACAAGTCAGTATTCAACGTCCATCCATGTCTGAGTACGTCGGGAGATGATGTGGAAACCAGCCACTAGGGGGAGCCGTGAGCAATGTTACCTTTAAGTAGGTTTCTATTCTGCTAGGGTGTTGTGGACAGGGATTGTGGATGGGCGTAAGCATCTGCCCTCTGATTCTAAAGTTTGATGTTTGCAACAACTAAAAAATTGGACGTTTGACAAACATGGACGAACATATAATTCTGACGTGATACAGTGAGAGCTAGTTGATTGTTCATGTGACCACCTAGCCGGCGGCACAGCAGGCCTCTGTCCTGCAAGCTCACAAATGTGGATGGTAACCTGTAAACATGTCAGCTGCTGTCAGTGCAGATGACATCACAGGGTTATAGGTTATAGGTTCTTATCCGGGTCCTGTAACACGCCTATAGAGGCCATGGCTGTGAATCCCTTCACCCTAAGCAACTGAGCTACTGAACTACTGAGTTACTGAACTACTGAGTTACTGAACAACTGAGTTACTGAACTACTGAGTTACTGAACTACTGAGTTACTGAACTACTGAGTTACTGAACTACTGAGTTACTGAGCTACTGAACTACTGAGTTACTGAACAACTGAGTTACTGAACTACTGAGTTACTGAACTACTGAGTTACTGAACTACTGAGTTACTGAACAACTGAGTTACTGAACTACTGAGTTACTGAACTACTGAGCTACTGAGTTACTGAACTACTGAGCTACTGAACTACTGAGTTACTGAGCTACTGAAATACAGAGTTACTGAACTACTGAGCTACTGAGCTACTGAACTACTGAACTACTGAGCTACTGAAATGCAGAGTTACTGAACTACTGAGTTACTGAGCTACTGAAATACTGAGTTACTGAGCTACTGAAATACAGAGTTACTGAACTACTGAACTACTGAGTTACTGAACTACTGAACTACTGAGTTACTGAACTACTGAACTACTGAGTTACTGAACTACTGAGTTACTGAACTACTGAACTACTGAGTTACTGAACTACTGAGTTACTGAACTACTGAACTACTGAACTACTGAACTACTGAGTTACTGAACTACTGAGTTACTGAACTACTGAGTTACTGAACTACTGAGCTACTGAACTACTGAGTTACTGAGCTACTGAAATACAGAGTTACTGAACTACTGAGCTACTGAACTACTGAGTTACTGAACTACTGAACTGCTGAGTTTCTGAGCTACAACCACAATGATTGGTCAGACTTGAGCCAGAACCACTACTACTGAGCTACTGAACTACTGAGTTACTGAACTACTGAGTTACTGAACTACTAACCTACTAACTTACTGAGCTACTGAACTACTGAGTTACTGAACTACAGAGTTACTGAACTACTGAGCTACTGAACTACTGAGTTACTGAACTACTGAACTGCTGAGTTTCTGAGCTACAACCACAATGATTGGTCAGACTTGAGCCAGAACCACTACTACTGAGCTACTGAACTACTGAGTTACTGAACTACTGAGTTACTGAACTACTGAACTACTGAGTTACTGAACTACTGAACTACTGAGCTACTGAACTACTGAACTACTGAGTTACTGAACTACTGAGTTACTGAACTACTGAACTACTGAGTTACTGAACTACTAACCTACTAACTTACTGAGCTACTGAACTACTGAGTTACTGAACTACTGAGTTACTGAACTACTGAGTTACTGAACTACTGAACTACTGAACTACTGAGTTACTGAACTACTGAGTTACTGAACTACTGAGCTCCTATAGAGTTACTGAACTACTGAGCAACTGAACTACTGAGCTACTATAGAGTTACTGAACTACTGAACTACTGAGCTACTGAACTACTGAGTTACTGAACTACTGAACTACTGAGTTACTGAACTACTGAGTTACTGAACTACTGAACTACTGAGTTACTGAACTACTGAGTTACTGAACTACTGAGCTACTATAGAGTTACTGAACTACTGAGCAACTGAACTACTGAGTTACTGAACTACTAACCTACTAACTTACTGAGCTACTGAACTACTGAGTTACTGAACTACTGAACTACTGAACTACTGAACTACTGAGTTACTGAACTACTGAGTTACTGAACTACTAACCTACTGAACTACTGAGTTACTGAACTACTGAGCTACTAACCTACTGAACTACTGAGTTACTGAACTACTGAACTACTGAGTTACTGAACTACTGAGTTACTGAACTACTGAACTACTGAACTACTGAGTTACTGAACTACTGAGTTACTGAACTACTGAGCTACTAACCTACTGAACTACTGAGTTACTGAACTACTGAGCTACTAACCTACTGAACTACTGAGCTACTAACCTACTGAACTACTGAGCTACTGAACTACTGAACTACTGAGTTACTGAACTACTGAGCTACTAACCTACTGAACTACTGAGCTACTAACCTACTGAACTACTGAGCTACTGAACTACTGAACTACTGAGCTACTGAACTACTGAGTTACTGAACTACTGAACTACTGAGTTACTGAACTACTAACCTACTAACTTACTGAGCTACTGAACTACTGAGTTACTGAACTACTGAGTTACTGAACTACTGAGTTACTGAACTACTGAACTACTGAACTACTGAGTTACTGAACTACTGAGTTACTGAACTACTGAGCTCCTATAGAGTTACTGAACTACTGAGCAACTGAACTACTGAGCTACTATAGAGTTACTGAACTACTGAACTACTGAGCTACTGAACTACTGAGTTACTGAACTACTGAACTACTGAGTTACTGAACTACTGAGTTACTGAACTACTGAACTACTGAGTTACTGAACTACTGAGTTACTGAACTACTGAGCTACTATAGAGTTACTGAACTACTGAGCAACTGAACTACTGAGTTACTGAACTACTAACCTACTAACTTACTGAGCTACTGAACTACTGAGTTACTGAACTACTGAACTACTGAACTACTGAACTACTGAGTTACTGAACTACTGAGTTACTGAACTACTAACCTACTGAACTACTGAGTTACTGAACTACTGAGCTACTAACCTACTGAACTACTGAGTTACTGAACTACTGAACTACTGAGTTACTGAACTACTGAGTTACTGAACTACTGAACTACTGAACTACTGAGTTACTGAACTACTGAGTTACTGAACTACTGAGCTACTAACCTACTGAACTACTGAGTTACTGAACTACTGAGCTACTAACCTACTGAACTACTGAGCTACTAACCTACTGAACTACTGAGCTACTGAACTACTGAACTACTGAGTTACTGAACTACTGAGCTACTAACCTACTGAACTACTGAGCTACTAACCTACTGAACTACTGAGCTACTGAACTACTGAACTACTGAGCTACTGAACTACTGAGCTGCTGAACTACTGAGCTACTGAACTACTGAACTACTGAGTTACTGAACTACTGAGCTACTAACCTACTGAACTACTGAGCTACTAACCTACTGAACTACTGAGCTACTGAACTACTGAACTACTGAGCTACTGAACTACTGAGCTGCTGAACTACTGAGCTACTGAACTACTGAGCTACTGAACTACTGAACTACTGAGCTACTAACCTACTGAACTACTGAGTTACTGAACTACTGAGTTACTGAACTACTGAGCTACTGAAATACTGACCTACGTGCCTACTGACCTACTAACCTACTAACCTACTAACTTACTGAGCTACTGAACTACTGAGCTACTGAACTACTGAGTTACTGAACTACTGAGCTACTGAACTACTGAGTTACTGAACTACTGAGTTGCTGAACTACTGAGCTACTGAACTACTGAGTTACTGAACTACTGAGTTACTGAACTACTGAACTACTGAGTTACTGAACTACTGAACTACTGAGCTATTGAACTACTGAGTTACTGAACTACTGAGTTACTGAACTAATGAGTTACTGAACTACTGAACTACTGAGCTACTGAACTACTGAGTTACTGAACTACTGAACTACTGAGTTACTGAACTACTGAGTTACTGAACTACTGAGCTACTATAGAGTTACTGAACTACTGAGCAACTGAACTACTGAGTTACTGAACTACTGAGTTACTGAACTACTATAGAGTTACTGAACTACTGAACTACTGAGCTACTGAACTACTGAGTTACTGAACTACTGAACTACTGAGTTACTGAACTACTGAACTACTGAACTACTGAGTTACTGAACTACTGAACTACTGAGTTACTGAACTACTGAGTTACTGAACTACTGAGCTACTATAGAGTTACTGAACTACTGAGCAACTGAACTACTGAGTTACTGAACTACTAACCTACTAACTTACTGAGCTACTGAACTACTGAGTTACTGGACTACTGAGTTACTGAACTACTGAGTTACTGAACTACTGAACTACTGAACTACTGAACTACTGAGTTACTGAACTACTGAACTACTGAGTTACTGAACTACTGAACTACTGAACTACTGAACTACTGAGTTACTGAACTACTGAACTACTGAGCTACTAACCTACTGAACTACTGAGTTACTGAACTACTGAGCTACTAACCTACTGAACTACTGAGCTACTGAACTACTGAACTACTGAGCTACTGAACTACTGAGCTACTGAACTACTGAGCTACTAACCTACTGAACTACTGAGTTACTGAACTACTGAGCTACTGAAATACTGACCTACTGACCTACTGACCTACTAACCTACTAACCTACTAACTTACTGAGCTACTGAACTACTGAGCTACTGAACTACTGAGTTACTGAACTACTGAGCTACTGAACTACTGAGTTACTGAACTACTGCGTTACTGAACTACTGAGTTACTGAACTACTGAGTTACTGAACTACTGAGTTACTGAACTACTGAGTTACTGAACTACTGAACTACTGAGCAGCTACTGAAATACTGACCTACTGACCTACTGAGTTACTGAACTACTGAACTACTGAACTACTGAACTACTGAGTTACTGAACTACTGAACTACTGAACTACTGAGTTACTGAACTACTGAACTACTGAACTACTGAACTACTGAGCAGCTACTGAAATACTGACCTACTGACCTACTGACCTACTGAGTTACTGAACTACTGAACTACTGAACTACTGAACTACTGAGCTACTGAACTACTGAACTACTGAGCAGCTACTGAAATACTGACCTACTGACCTACTGACCTACTGAACTATGTCTTAGAAGTAGTTTTCACATACAAACTTTATGTCCTAACTCAGAATATGCTTCCCAATAATAACATGTGGTAGTATTCTGTTATTCTTATTGATGTTCTGCCATCAGGTAGCCTGATTTCAGCTGTGTCCATGGAAACAGGATTATAAGGGGAATCGTTCTTCTTGCAAAGCATGTAAACGTTTTTAATTAAACTATCCATAATAATCGCATTATTGTGTGCATGTAACCGTACTCATTGACAAATCCAGCCCGAAACGGGAGGTTTCAAATACTTAGTAGTCGCCAAAGTTCCTGAGCATTTAATGAATTTACCTGCACAGAAGCATAGGAAATAAAGAGCCATGTGTAATATCCATAAAGAGACTCAGAACAAGGACATAAGGAATCCTAGGTTTTTCTCATCGTACAAAGAGTGTTCTGTGTGTGTGTGTGTGTGTGTGTGTGCGAGTCCTATCCATCGAGCTGCCTTGCCCCCCCCCCCCGTGGCCTGCCCTCGTCGACGGCAGAATATTGAGCCATCTGTTGTGTATCATCTGACGGATCGCTCAGGCATCTGCCACCATCCATTCCCCTTCTTCCCTCTTCTCTTCTCTTCTCCAGGACAGACAGCTCTTACTTGGCTGAACTCTCCACAGCCAGGGCTGCCATACTGAAAGGCATCTGATTCTCAGAAAGAGGGAGGAGAGAGAAGGGAAAAGAGAGCAAGAACAGAGAGAGAAAGAGAGAAAGAGAGAGAGAGGGGGGAAGAGAGAGCAAGAACAGAGAGAGAGAGAGAGGGGGGGAAAGAGAGCAAGAACAGAGAAAGAAAGAGAGAAAGAGAGAGAGAGGGGGGAAGAGAGAGCAAGAACAGAGAGAGAGAGAGAGAAAGAGAGGGGAAGAGAGAGAGAGAGAGGGGGGGGGGAGAGAGAGCAGGATCAGAGAGAAGGGAAGAGACAGCAGGAACCAAAAGAGAGCGAAAGAATGTCAAAAAGAGATTTTTAAAAATGGAGAGGGCAGGTCTGATCTGGTTCTCGTCCCAATAGAAAGCTGTTCTGTACTGGTGTAATATGCTTCATTTATGTCTTATTTTACATGGTGTACATGGTTACAACAACACAGATGTGACTGGGCAGCTCCGTGATCAAAACTGAGGGATCTGTCCCCCTTAGTGAATTGAGCAGTGCCAAAATACCAAGACACTTGAGCAGTGGAGGCTGCTGAGGGAGAACGGCACATAGTAACGTCTGGAATGGAGTCAACGGAATGGTATCAGCCACATGGAAACCATATGCTTGGTACCATTCCATTGACTCCATTCCAGACATTATTATGAGCTGTCCTCCCCTCAGCAGCCTCCACTGAGCTATACTGGCCCCTTGCATGTGATGTCCTGCAGTGCTTGTTGTCTAACACAAGTAGTGAATTAAAGTCTATGAACAAAACAGTGTCAACAGTGACTGGCAATATTTCCCCAATCTGTGACATTAACATCACAGTATCAATTAACATTACAATAACAATTAACAATACAGTATCAATTAGCATTACAGTATCAATTAACAGTACAGTATCAATTAACATTACAATAACAATTAACAATACAGTATCAATTAGCATCACAGTATCAATTAACAGTACAGTATCAATTAACATTAAAATAACAATTAACAATACAGTATCAATTAGCATTACAGTATCAATTAACAGTACAGTATCAATTAACTTTACAATAACAATTAACAATACAGTATCAATTAGCATCACAGTATCAATTAACAGTACAGTATCAATTAACTTTACGATAACAATTAACAATACAGTATCAATTAGCATCACAGTATCAATTAACAGTACAGTATCAATTAACATTAAAATAACAATTAACAATAAAGTATCAATTAGCATCACAGTATCAATTAACAATACAGTATCAATTAGCATTACAGTATCAATTAACTTTACAATAACAATTAACAATACAGTATCAATTAACATTACAGTATCAATTAACATTACAGTATCAATTAACAGTACAGTATCAATTAACTTTACGATAACAATTAACAATACAGTATCAATTAGCATCACAGTATCAATTAACAGTACAGTATCAATTAACATTAATATAACAATTAACAATAAAGTATCAATTAGCATCACAGTATCAATTAACAGTACAGTATCAATTAACATTACAATAACAATTAACAATAAAGTATCAATTAGCATCACAGTATCAATTAACAGTACAGTATCAATTAACATTACAGTATCAATTAACAGTACAGTATCAATTAACTTTACAATAACAATTAACAATACAGTATCAATTAACATTACAGTATCAATTAACAGTACAGTATCAATTAACTTTACAATAACAATTAACAATACAGTATCAATTAGCATTACAGTATCAATTAACATTACAGTATCAATTAACAGTACAGTATCAATTAACTTTACAATAACAATTAACAATACAGTACCAATTAGCATTACAGTATCAATTAGCATCACAGTATCAATTAACATTACAGTATCAATTAACAGTACAGTATCAATTAACTTTACAATAACAATTAACAATACAGTATCAATTAGCATTACAGTATCAATTAACATTACAGTATCAATTAACATTACAGTATCAATTAAAATTACAGTATCAATTAACAGTACAGTATCAATTAACATTACAGTATCAATTAACATTACAGTATCAATTAGCATTACAGTATCAATTAACATTACAGTATCAATTAACATTACAGTATCAATTAACAGTACAGTATCAATTAACTTTACAATAACAATTAACAATACAGTATCAATTAGCATTACAGTATCAATTAACAGTACAGTATCAATTAACTTTACGATAACAATTAACAATACAGTATCAATTAGCATCACAGTATCAATTAACATTACAGTATCAATTAACAGTACAGTATCAATTAACATTACAGTATCAATTAGCATTACAGTATCAATTAACATTACAATATCAATTAACATTACAGCATAAATTAACATTACAGTATCAATTAACATTACAGTATCAATTAACATTACATCATCAATTAACATTACAGTATCAATTAACATTACAGTATCAATTAACATTACAATAACAATTAACAATACAGTATCAATTCACATTACAGTATCAATTAGCATTACAGTATCAATTAACATTACAGTATCAATTAGCATTACAGTATCAATTAGCATTACAGCATCAATTAACATTACAGTAACATTAACATTACAGTATCAATTAACATTACAGTAACATTAACATTAGAGTAACATTAACATTGACATTACAGTAACATTAACATTACAGTATCAATTAGCATTACAGTATCAATTAACATTACAGTACCAATTAACATTACAGTATCAATTAACAGTACAGTATCAATTAACTTTACAATAACAATTAACAATACAGTATCAATTAGCATTACAGTATCAATTAACAGTACAGTATCAATTAACTTTACGATAACAATTAACAATACAGTATCAATTAGCATTACAGTATCAATTAACATTACAGTATCAATTAACAGTGCAGTATCAATTAACAATACAGTATCAATTAGCATTACAAGAACAATTAACAATACAGTATCAATTAGCATCACAGTATCAATTAACATTACAGTATCAATTAACAGTACAGTATCAATTAACATTACAGTATCAATTAGCAGTACAGTATCAATTAACATTACAATATCAATTAACATTACAGCATAAATTAACATTACAGTATCAATTAACATTACAGTATCAATTAACATTACATCATCAATTAACATTACAGTATCAATTAACATTACAGTATCAATTAACATTACAATAACAATTAACAATACAGTATCAATTCACATTACATTATCAATTAGCATTACAGTATCAATTAACATTACAGTATCAATTAGCATTACAGTATCAATTAGCATTACAGCATCAATTAACATTACAGTAACATTAACATTACAGTATCAATTAACATTACAGTAACATTAACATTAGAGTAACATTAACATTAACATTACAGTAACATTAACATTACAGTATCAATAGCATTACAGTATCAATTAACATCACAGTATCAAATAGCATTACAGTATCAATTAACATCACAGTATCAATTAGCATTACAGTATCAATTAACATCACAGTATCAATTAGCATTACAGTATCAATTAGCATTACAGCATCAATTAGCATCACAGTATCAATTAGCATTACAGTATCAATTAACATCACAGTATCAATTAGCATCACAGTATCAATTAGCACCACAGTATCAATTAACATTACAGTATCAATTAGCATCACAGTATCAATTAGCACCAGTTGGGGAATGTAGTTATTTCCCCGTTGCTAAATACACTGCGTTAGAACTGAGGGGGTCAAAGGTCAACAGAGCTGTCATATTGGGTGTCCTTTTCAGTTGGTTCCTTGGCATTTTTAGATTTAGAATAGATGAATGGAACATTTCCATCCCAAGCTATATGGTAGAAAAGCTGCTAGGGTATCGTAGCCAGCCCGCGGCCTAACCAAATCTTTCAAAAATGCTTAAACTATACACTCTCAAAAGTCAAATCCAAACCACAAAACTCAATCTCAAGTGTGATCGGAACATCCTAAGTAAGTTCTGACGTGTACTATAAGCACGGGTCAACCGCAGTGTGTACACCTGCGTACATTTACTTATACTTAGATAATATACAATAACTGTTTCCTTATGGAGAATACCGAATGCAGTTCGGGCATAGCACACATCCCACCCAATGCGGATCTAGCATTCGTGTGCCAATCATTCAGCGCGCTTAGTTTTAGGGACTACCAGCTGTAGATGTTTGACTGCCAACATTTTTCACAAGATTCTACAAGTAAAATCGGTGCGCACTCGGTGTGATAATTACCTTCGGAGGTGCTAAGTACTCTCAGTCTCCAAACGCTATTGGTGTGTCTGAGCTCTCACACTTAGATAATAAACAGACTATAGACACCAGAGATATTCTGGCCTTCTGCCTTCTCTCTCTGGTCTCTCTCTCTCCCTGGTCTTTCCCTCTCTCTGGTCTTTCCCTCTCTCTGGTCTTTCCCTCTCTCTAGTCTCTCTCTCTCCCTGGTCTTTCCCTCTCCCTGGTCTTTCCCTCTCCCTGGTCTTTCCCTCTCCCTGGTCTTTCCCTCTCTCTGGTCTTTCCCTCTCTCTGGTCTTTCCCTCTCTCTAGTCTCTCTCTCTCCCTGGTCTTTCCCTCTCCCTGGTCTTTCCCTCTCCCTGGTCTTTCCCCCTCTCTGGTCTTTCTCTCTCTCTAGTCTCTCCCCCTCTCTGGTCTTTCTCTCTCTCTAGTCTCTCCCTCTCTCTGGTCTCTCTCTCTCTCTGGTCTCTCCCTCTCTCTGGTCTCTCCCGCTCTCTGGTCTCTCCCTCTCTCTGGTCTCTCCCTCTTTCTGGTCTCTCTCTCTCTCTCTCTGGTCTCTCCCTCTCTCTAGTCTCTCCCTCTCTCTAGTCTCTCTCTCTCTCTGGTCTCTCCCTCTCTCTGGTCTCTCCCTCTCTCTGGTCTCCCCTCTCTCTGGTCTTTCCCTCTCTCTGGTCTCCCCCTCTCTCTGGTCTCCCCCTCTCTCTGCTCTCTCTCTCTCTCCTCTCTATCTCCCTCTCTCTCTCTCTCTCTCTCTCTCTCTCTCTCTCTCTCTCTCTCTCTCTCTCTCTCTCTCTCTCTCTCTCTACCCCCCTCTCTCTCTACCCCCCCTCTCTCTCTATCTCTCCCTCTCCCTCTCTCTCTCTCTCTCTCTCTCTCTCTCTCTCTCTCTCTCTCTCTCTCTCTCTCTCTCTCCTCTCTCTCTCTCTCTCTCTCTCTCTCTCTCTCTCTCTCTCTCTCTCTCTCTCCCGTCTCTCTCTCTCTCTCTCTCTCTCTCTCTCTCTCCTCTCTCTCTCCCCCCTCTCTCTCCTCTCTCTCTCTCGCCTCTCCCCTCTCTTTCCCTCTCTCCCTGAGGAACTCACTTTAGACATTTCACTCTAAATATCTCTCTTTGGCTCTCTTTGGCCCTGTCAAACTATACACTCTGACTGCTGACACATCAGAGAGAGAGACATGGAGGGAGGGAAAGTTAGAGGACAGCCAGAGTAAATATCAGCATAGAAAACCATTACAGATAACAATAGCTAAAGGTTATTTTCTCTCTCTCTTCTCTTTCTCTCTCTTTTCTCTTTTCTCTCTCTTTTTCTCTCTCTCTAACACACACTCACACATTTGTTAGTAATTGGATTCTATTCATGCTCACCCGTAAAGTGTGACTTCAAAACAGCCAGGCTGATGGCCCACAGCTATGAACGTCAGTGTGATTTCTGAAGGTTGTAAATAGTGACCGTAAACTCACGCGTCTGAACTACTAAAAGCTATGTGAGGTTCAGCTGGACTCCACACACATGGCATACCGCCCCACAGAACTTGTCCTACCACACTGGACTGATGGGTGAATTATGGTTAGGTTCAGGATTTCCTCATGAATATGTGTTGTGACCTAATTATGCAATTTACTGTACCATCTCTGGGTCCTAATTATGCAATTTACTGTACCATCTCTGGGTCCTAATTATGGAATTTACTGTACCATCTCTGGGTCCTAATTATGCAATTTACTATACCATCTCTGGGTCCTAATTATGCAATTTACTGTACCATCTCTGGGTCCTAATTAATCAATTTACTGTACCATCTCTGGGTCCTAATTATGCAATTTACTGTACCATCTCTGGGTCCTAATTAATCAATTTACTGTACCATCTCTGGGTCCTAATTAATCAATTTACTGTACCATCTCTGGGTCCTAATTATTCAATTTACTGTACCATCTCTGGGTCCTAATTAATCAATTTACTGTACCATCTCTGGGTCCTAATTATGCAATTTACTGTACCATCTCTGGGTCCTAATTAATCAATTTACTGTACCATCTCTGGGTCCTAATTAATCAATTTACTATACCATCTCTGGGTCCTAATTAATCAATTTACTGTACCATCACTGGGTCCTAATTAATCAATTTACTGTACCATCTCTGGGTCCTAATTATTCAATTTACTGTACATCTCTTGGTCCTAATTAGGGCTGAGAGTTTTTCCATGTCAGGTCACGTAGCAACTCCTGGCCCTCAGTTTAATGTTGACTAAAAACAGACATGATGTAAAAGCTGTGGTTTCACCTCTTTCTCTGGCTCCTCAGACGGGTTACAATCGGTCACGTTATTGTTAGGGATGCATTGCCATGCAGTAGTTACAGGTCTAGACTATTTATTTGACTCTCCTTCTCCCACTGTAATTCATTTGATTTCCTGAGACCCAGAGCAGCATCATAACATTTCCCTGAAAAGGGTTTTCCATTGAGACTCATAAGGACCTACTCTACTCAACTCTCTGTTCAGTGGAAGTCTCAGTGTTGTGGCTGAAGGTCTGTTGGAGCCAGTCAGGCCAGTGGTCCTAATAGAATGATTAATGCTGAAGGTCTGTTAGAGCCAGTCAGGCCAGTGGTCCTAATATAATGATTAATGCTGAAGGTCTGTTAGAGCCAGTCAGGCCAGTGGTCCTAATAGAATGATTAATGTTGAAGGTCTGTTGGAGCCAGTCAGGCCAGTGGTCCTAATAGAATGATTAATGTTGAAGGTCTGTTGGAGCCAGTCAGGCCAGTGGTCCTAATATAATGATTAATGTTGAAGGTCTGTTGGAGCCAGTCAGGCCAGTGGTCCTAATAGAATGATTAATGTTGAAGGTCTGTTGGAGCCAGTCAGGCCAGTGGTCCTAATATAATGATTAATGCTGAGGAGGAACTAGTACTGTCTAGAGGAACTAGTACTGTCTGAAGGAACTAGTACTGTCTGGAGGAACTCGTACTGTCTGGAGAACTGGTACTGCTAAAGGGTAACTCGGGGCGACAGGGCTGGGGGTAAAGGGTAACTCAGGGCGACAGGGCTGGGGGTAACTCAGGGCGACAGGATTGGGGGTAACTCAGGATGACAGGGCTGGGGGTAAAGGCTGGGGGTAACTCAGGGCTATAGGGCTGGGGGTAACTCAGGGCGACAGGGCTGGGGGTAACTCAGGATGACAGGGCTGGGGGTAAAGGCTGGGGGTAACTCAGGGCGACAGGGCTGGGGGTAAAGGCTGGGGGTAACTCAGGGCGACAGGGCTGGGGATAACTCAGGATGACAGGGCTGGGGGTAACTCAGGGCTGGGGGTAAAGGCTGGGGGTAACTCAGGGCGACAGGGCTGGGGGTAACTCAGGGCGACAGGGCTGGGGGTAACTCAGGGCGACAGGGCAGGGGTAAAGGCTGGGGGTAACTCAGGGCGACAGGGCTGGGGGTAACTCAGGGCGACAGGGCTGGGGGTAAAGGCTGGGGGTAACTCAGGGCTATAGGGCTGGGGGTAACTCAGGATGACAGGGCTGGGGGTAACTCAGGGCGACAGGGCTGGGGGTAAAGGCTGGGGGTAACTCAGGGCGACAGGGCTGGGGATAACCTCTAGATCATCACAGTGACGTGTTCCTGGGGGAATGTTGCCATACCAAGGGGAGTCTGTCCAGACGACAGACACTCTATACTCCTGTGGCCCTGGATGTAATGTTACACACACAGACACACAGACACACAAAAGCACACACACACAGACACAAACCGTAGCGCTGTAACCAGAGCCGCAGGTCACTGTGACTGATGGGTTAGAAATATGGCTGGGCTTCGCCGAGGGAACTCCCAGAGGCCTCGTCACCGTGCCGCACGGCACTCCACGCTCACATCTGGGAATCCACCGCCAAGACCCAGCTCTTTGATCCCTTCCCTGCTTCACTCTCTCTCTCTCTCTCTCTCTCTCTCTCTCTCTCTCTCTCTCTCTCTCTCTCTCTCTCTCTCTCTCTCTCTCTCTCTCTCTCTCTCTCTCTCTGTCTCTCTCTCTCTCTCTCTCTCTCTCTCTCTCCTCCCTCTCTCTCTCTCTCTCTCTCTCTCTCTCTCTCTCTCTCTCTCTCTCTCTCTCTCTCTCTCTCTCTCTCTCTCTCTCTCTCTCTCTCTCTCTCTCTCTCTCTCTCTCTCTCTCTCTCTCTCTCTCTCTCTCTCTCTCTCTCTCTCCATCCCTCTCTGTCTCTCTCTCTCTCTCTCTCTCTCTCCCTCTCTCTCTCCCTCCCTCCCTCCCTCTCTCGCTCTCTCTCTCTCCCTCCCTCTCTCGCTCTCTCCATACTTCCCTCCCTCCACAGGCCCAGGCCCAGCCACACTAACCCCACTACCCGCCACTCATAACACTCCTCAGAGACACAGGAATCCCAGTACTGTGCCAGCCTATAAATTACAGTAAGGGATACAATAGGATGCCCTCACCTCAACACATGGAGGACAAGCCAGGTGTGATTCCCATTCAGATGGATAGAGTGGGAGGCAAGAAACACAAGACGTCTTTAGAATGGAAACCTAAGGCTGTAGATCATTCTCTGGGGTGGATCATGATGATGTGGCATGGGATTTGAGTAGGGAGCGGTGTGTCGTGTTGGGCAGGGTTCCTCAATAGGTGGCCCAAATTTGGCCAGCGGGTGATTATCATTATTTTGGGGGGGATACTATTACTGTCTGGAGGAAATAGTACTGTCTGGAGGAACTGTCTGGAGGAACTATTACAGGTATAGGTACTGTCTGTCTGGAGGAGCTAGTACTGTCTGGAGTAACTAGTACTCTTCTAGTTACTGTCTGTGGGCTGAACTGTCTGGAGGATCTAGTACTGTCTGGAGGAGCTAGTACTGTCTGGAGGAACTAGTACTGTCTGGAGAAACTAGTACTGTCTGGAGAAACTAGTACTGTCTGGAGGAACTAGTACTGTCTGGAGAAACTAGTACTGTCTGGAGGAACTAGTACTGTCTAGAGGAACTAGTACTGTCTGGAGGAACTAGTACTGTCTGGAGGAACTAGTACTGTCTGGAGGAACTAGTACTGTCTAGAGGAACTAGTACTGTCTGGAGGAACTAGTACTGTCTAGAGGAACTAGTACTGTCTGGAGGAACTAGTACTGTCTAGAGGAACTAGTACTGTCTGGAGGAACTAGTACTGTCTAGAGGAACTAGTACTGTCTGGAGGAACTAGTACTGTCTAGAGGAACTAGTACTGTCTGGAGGAACTAGTACTGTCTGGAGGAACTAGTACTGTCTGGAGGAGCTAGTACTGTCTGGAGAAACTATTACTGTCTAGAGGAACCAGTACTGTTATAGTTACTGTCTGGAGGAACTAGTACTGTTCTAGTTACTGTCTGGAGGAACTAGTACTGTTATAGTTACTGTCTGGAGGAACTAGTACTGTTCTAGTTACTGTCTGGAGGAACTAGTACTGTTCTAGTTACTGCCTTGAGGAACTAGTACTGTTCTAGTTACTGTCTAGAGGAACTAGTACTGTTCTAGTTACTGTCTGGAGGAACTAGTACTGTTCTAGTTACTGTCTGTGGGCTGTACTGCCTGGAGGAACAAGTACTATCTGGAGGAACTAGTACTGTCTAGAGGAACTAGTACTGTCTGGATGAACTAGTACTGTTCTAGTTACTGTCTGTGGGCTGTACTGACTGGAGGAACTAGGACTGTCTGGAGGAACTAGTACTGCCTTGAGGAACTAGTACTGTCTAGAGGAACCACTACTGTTCTAGTTACTGTCTGGAGGAACTAGTACTGTTCTAGTTACTGTCTGTGGGCTGTACTGCCTGGAGGAACTAGGACTGTCTGGAGGAACTAGTACTGTCTGGAGGAACTAGTACTATTCTAGTTACTGTCTGGAGGAACTAGTACTGTCTGGAGGAACTAGGACTGTCCGGAGGAACTAGTACTGTCTAGAGGAACTAGTACTGTTCTAGTTACTGTCTGGAGGAACTAGTACTGTTCTAGTTACTGTCTGTGGGCTGTACTGACTGGAGGAACTAGGACTGTCTGGAGGAACTAGTACTGTCTGGAGGAACTAGTACTATTCTAGTTACTGTCTGGAGGAACTAGTACTGTCTGGAGGAACTAGGACTGTCTGGAGGAACTAGTACTGTCTAGAGGAACTAGTACTGTTCTAGTTACTGTCTGGAGGAACTAGTACTGTTCTAGTTACTGTCTGTGGGCTGTACTGACTGGAGGAACTAGGACTGTCTGGAGGAACTAGTACTGTCTAGAGGAACTAGTACTGTTCTAGTTACTGTCTGGAGGAACTAGTACTGTCTGGAGGAACTAGTACTGTCTAGAGGAACTAGTACTGTTCTAGTTACTGCCTTGAGGAACTAGTACTGTTCTAGTTACTGTCTGGAGGAACTAGTCCTGTTCTAGTTACTGTCTGGAGGAACTAGTACTGTTCTAGTTACTGTCTGGAGGAACTAGTACTGTCTGGAGGAACTAGTCCTGTTCTAGTTACTGTCTGTGGGCTGTACTGCCTGGAGGAACTAGTACTGTCTGGAGGAACTAGTACTGTCTAGAGGAACTAGTACTGTTCTAGTTACTGCCTTGAGGAACTAGTCCTGTTCTAGTTACTGTCTGGAGGAACTAGTCCTGTTCTAGTTACTGCCTTGAGGAACTAGTACTGTTCTAGTTACTGTCTAGAGGAACTAGTACTGTTCTAGTTACTGTCTGGAGGAACTAGTACTGTTCTAGTTACTGTCTGTGGGCTGTACTGCCTGGAGGAACAAGTACTATCTGGAGGAACTAGTACTGTCTGGAGGAACTAGTACTGTTGTAGTTACTGTCTGTGGGCTATACTGTCTAGAGGAACTAGGACTGTCTGGAGGAACTAATACTGTATGGAGGAACTAGTACTGTTGTAGTTACTGTCTGTGGGCTGTACTGACTGGAGGAACTAGGACTGTCTGGAGGAACTAATACTGTTGTAGTTACTGTCTGGAGGAACTAGTACTGTTCTAGTTACTGTCTGGAGGAACTATAACTGTCTGGAGGAACCAGTACTGTCTGGAGGAACTAGTACTGTCTAGAGGAACTAGTACTGTCTGGAGGAACTAGTACTGTCTGGAGGAACTAGTACTGTCTGGAGGAACTAGTACTGTCTAGAGGAACTAGTACTGTCTGGAGGAACTAGTACTGTCTAGAGGAACTAGTACTGTCTGGAGGAACTAGTACTGTCTGGAGGAACTAGTACTGTCTAGAGGAACTAGTACTGTTCTAGTTACTGTCTAGAGGAACTAGTCCTGTTCTAGTTACTGTCTGGAGGAACTAGTCCTGTTCTAGTTACTGTCTAGAGGAACTAGTCCTGTTCTAGTTACTGTCTAGAGGAACTAGTCCTGTTCTAGTTACTGTCTGGAGGAACTAGTCCTGTTCTAGTTACTGTCTGTGGGCTGTACTGACTGGAGGAACTAGGACTGTCTGGAGGAACTAGTCCTGTTCTAGTTACTGTCTGGAGGAACTAGTCCTGTTCTAGTTACTGTCTGTGGGCTGTACTGTCTGGAGGAACTAGTCCTGTTCTAGTTACTGTCTGGAGGAACTAGTCCTGTTCTAGTTACTGTCTGTGGGCTGTACTTGTACTCTTATGAAGTAACTTCCTTTTTACTCCGTTACATTTCACCAAATCCCTTCAGGTACATAGATGTGTATTATTACATATCATGTTGCAGGGCTGACAAAGGGCTGCCTGCGGTGAGGTTTTGGAAACCCTCCAGGCCAGTCAATCATCCATGTCCGTGGCCCGCTTGGGCAAGGTGGGGGAAAAAACATGGTAATAAATCTATTTTATATTTAATATATTTTCAAGCTGTTAGTTTGTTATGTTGATTATTTCTCACATACACATACGGCTATCATCTGTCGGGCAGCACGAGCCCACAACTCTGAACTGGTGGTTCGTGGAGCAGCTCACAAAAATATTACAGGGGTAGGGTAGGTAGGGAAGATATTTAAACTTATGATAACTACCAGTAAAATGCTATGGCAACAATGAGTACGTAAACCAGGTACAGTGCCTTGCGAAAGTATTCGGCCCCCTTGAACTTTGCGACTTTTTGCCACATTTCAGGCTTCAAACATAAAGATATAAAACTGTATTTTTTGTGAAGAATCAACAACAAGTGGGACACAATCATGAAGTGGAACGACCTTTATTAGATATTTCAAACTTTTTTAACAAAAACTGAAAAATTGGGCGTGCAAAATTATTCAGTCCCCTTAAGTTAATACTTTTGTAGCGCCACCTTTTGCTGCGATTACAGCTGTAAGTCGCTTGGGGTATGTCTCTATCAGTTTTGCACATCGAGAGACTGAAATTTCAGTCGTCTCAAATAAAACTGTGAAGGAACTCGGCGTTACTCTGGACACTGATCTCTCTTTTGACGAACATATCAAGACTGTTTCAAGGACAGCTTTTTTCCATCTACTTAACATTGTAAAAATCAGACATTTTCTGTCCAAAAATTATGCAGAAAAATGTATCCATGCTTTTGTCACTTCTAGGTTAGACTACTGCAATGCTCTACTTTCCGGCTACCTGGATAAAGCACTGAATAAACTTCAGTTAGTGCTAAACATGGCTGCTAGAATCTTGACTAGAACCAAAACCAAAAAATGTGATCATATTACTCCAGTGTGAGCCTCCCTACACTGGCTTCCTGCTAAGGCAGATTTTTGACTGCTAACCTACAAAGCATTACATGGGCTTGCTTCTACCCATCTTTCCAATTTGGCCCTGCTGTACCTACCTACACGTACGCTACGGTCACAAGATGCAGGCCTCATTACGGTCCCTAGAATTTCTAAGCAAACAGCTGGAGGCAGGGCTTACTCCTATAGAGCTCCATTCTTATGGAATGGTCTGCCTATCCATCTGAGTGACGCAGACTCGGTCTCAACCTTTAAGTCTTTATTGAAGACTCATCTCTTCGGTAGGTCCTATGATTGAGTGTAGTCTGGCCCAGGAGTGTGAAGGTGAACGGAAAAGTACCCGGAGCAATGAACCACCCTTGCTGTCTCTGCCTGTCCTGTTCCCCTCTCTCCACTGGGATTCTCTGCCTCTAACCATATTACAGGGGCTGAGTCACTGGTTTACTGGTCCTCTTCCATGCCGTCCCTAGGAGGGGTGCATCACTTGAGTGGGTTGAGTCACTGACGTGATCTTCCTGTCCGGGTTGGTGCCGTGGAGGAGATCTTCGTGGGCTATACTCGGACTTGTCTCAGGATGGTAAGTTGGTGGTTGGAGACATCCCTCTAGTGGTGTGGGGGCTGTGCTTTGGCAAAGTGGGGTTATATCCTGCTTGTTTGGCCCTGTCCGGGGGTATCGTCGGACGGGGCCACAGTGTCTCCTGACCCCTCCTGTCTCAGCCTCCAATATTTATGCTGTAGTAGTTTATGTTTCGGGGAGCTAGGGTCAGTCTGTTATATCTGGAGTATTTCTCCTGTCTTATCCGATGTCCTTTGTGAATTTAAGTATGCTTTCTCTAATTCTTTCTTTCTTTCTTTCTTTCTTTCTTTCTTTCTTTCTTTCTTTCTTTCTTTCTTTCTTTCTTTCTTTCTTTCTTTCTTTCTTTCTCTCTCTCTCTCTCTCTCTCTCTCTCTCTCTCTCTCTCTCTCTCTCTCTCTCTCTCTCTCTCTCTCTCTCTCTCTCTCGGAGGACCTGAGCCCTAGGACCATGCCTCAGGAATACCTGGCCTGATGACTCCTTCCTGTCCCCAGTACACCTGGTCGTGCTGCTGTTCCAGTTTCAACTGTTCTGCCTGCGACTATGGAACCCTGACCTGTTCACCGGACGAGCTACCTGACCCAGACCAGCTGTTTTCTCTAGAGACAGCAGGAGCGGTAGAGATACTCTGAATCATCGTCTATGAAAAGCCAACTGAAATTTACTCCTGAGGTGCTGACCTGTTGCACCCTGTGACAACGACTGTGATTATTATTATTTGACCCTGCTGGTCATCTATGAACATTTGAACATCTTGGCCATGGTCTGTTATAATCTCCCCCCGGCACAGCCAGAAGAGGACTGGCCACCCCTCATAGCCTGGTTCCTCTCTATGTTTCTCCTAGACACCGTGCATCTGCACCTGCATTGCTTGCTGTTTGGTGTTTTAGGCTGGGTTTCTGTACAGCACTTTGTGACATCAGCTGATGTAAGAAGGGCTTTATACATACATGTGATTGATTGATTGATGCCTGCCACTTTGAAGATGCTAAATATTTTTTATTGTGAAACAAACAACAAATAAGACAAGCGTGCATAACTATTCACCCCCCCCCCACCCCCCACCTTTTGCAGCAATTACAGCTGCATGTATCTTGGGGTATGTCTTTATAAGCTTGGCACATCTAGCCACTGGGATTTTTGCTCATTCTTCAAGGCAAAACTGCTCCAGCTCCTTCAAGTTGGATGGGTTCCACTGGTGTACAGCAATCTTTAAGTCATACCACAGATTCTCAATTGGATTGAGGTCTGGATTTTGACTAGGCCATTCAAAGACATTTAAATGTTTCCCCTTAAACCACTTGAGTGTTGCTTTAGCAGTATGCTTAGGGTCATTGTCCTGCTGGAAGGTGAACCTCCGTCCTAGTCTCAAATCTCTGGAAGACTGAAACAGGTTTCACTCAATAATCTTCCTGTATTTAGCGCCATCCATCATTCCTTCAATTCTGACCAGTTTCAAAGTCCCTGCCGATGAAAAACATGGATGGTATTCAGGGATTGTGTTCTCGGGGTGATGAGAGGTGTTGGATTTGTGCCAGACATAGCGTTTTTCTTGATTGCCAAAAAGCTAAATCTGTCCAGAGTACCTTCTTTCATATGTTTGGAGAGTCTCCCACATGCCTTTTGGGGAACACCAAACATGTTTGCTTATTTTCTTCTTTAAGCAATGGCTTTTTTTCTGGCAACTCCTCCGTAAAGCCCAGCTCTGTGGAGTGTACGGCTTAAAGTGGTCCTACGGACAGATACTCCAATCTCCGCTGTGGAACTTTGCAGCTCCTTCAGGGTTATCTTTGGTCTCTTTTTTGCCTCTCTGAATAATTCCCTTCTGGCCTGGTCCGTGAGTTTTGGTGGGCAGCCCACTCTTGGCAGGTTTATTCTGGTGCCATATTCTCCCCATCTTTTAATAATGGATTTAATGGTGCTCCGTGGGATGTTCAAAGTTTCTGATAATTTTTTATAAACCAACCATGATCTGCACTTCTCCACAACTTTGTCCCTGACCTGTTTGGAGAGCTCCTTGATCTTCATGGTGCCACTTGCTTGGTGGTGCCCCTTGCTTAGTGGTGTTGCAGATCCTGGGTCCTTTCAGAACAGGTGTATATGTACTGAGATCATGTGACACATCATGTGACACTTAGATTGCACACAGGTGGACATCATTGAACTAATTATGTAACTTCTGAAGGTAATTGGTTGCACCAGATCTTATTTAGGGGCTTCATAGTGAAGGGGTTAAATACATATGCACACATCAACTTTTCAATTAACTTTTTTTCATTTAACTTCACCAATTTGGACTATTTTGTATATGTCCATTACATCTGGAACAAACTCCCTCACGACGCCAGGACAGCGGAGTCAATCACCACCTTCCGGAGACACCTGAAACCCCACCTCTTTAAGGAATACCTAGGATAGGATAAAGTATTCCTTCTACCCCCCCCCCTTAAAAGATTTAGATGCACTGGATGTCATAAGGTGAATGCACCAATTTGTAAGTCGCTCTGGATAAGAGCGTCTGCTAAATGACTTAAATGTAAATGTAAATGTACATGAAATCCAAATAAAAATCCATTTAAATTACAGGTTGTAATGCAACAAAATAGGGAAAATGCCAAGGGGGATGAATATGTTTGCAAGGTACTGCACCTGGCAGAATGATATCTTGATGATTTGTATCAAACGGGTCGGCATTTGTTTTGCTGTACATTGTAGCATATAGTAGGATACAGAGAAAACGCAAGCCAAACACAATGGTCTCTTGCTACTACATACGAATGCCGTGTTATGAATAGCTTTTCATGTTCTTCTGTCAAAATACTCTTGTGAGTTTTTCTCTGAGGTTCACTGTCAACAGGTGGTGCTAGTCATGGTGCTGGTCATGGTGCTGGTCATGGTGCTGGTCATGATGCTGGTCATGATGCTGGTCATGATGCTGGTCATGGTGCTGGTCATGGTGCTGGTCATGATGCTGGTCATGATGCTGGTCATGGTGCTGGTCATGATGCTGGTCATGATGCTGGTCATGGTGCTGGTCATGATGCTGGTCATGGTGCTGGTCATGATGCTGGTCATGGTGCTGGTCATGGTGCTGGTCATGGTGCTGGTCATGGTGCTGGTCATGATGCTGGTCATGGTGCTGGTCATGGTGCTGGTCATGGTGCTGGTCATGATGCTGGTCATGGTGCTGGTCATGATGCTTGTCATGATGCTGGTCATGATGCTGGTCATGGTGCTGGTCATGATGCTGGTCATGGTGCTGGTCATGGTGCTGGTCATGATGCTGGTCATGGTGCTGGTCATGATGCTGGTCATGGTGCTGGTCATGGTGCTGGTCATGGTGCTGGTCATGATGCTGGTCATGATGCTGGTCATGATGCTGGTCATGGTGCTGGTCATGGTGCTGGTCATGATGCTGGCCATGATGCTGGTCATGGTGCTGGTCATGGTGCTGGTCATGATGCTGGTCATGGTGCTGGTCATGATGCTGGTCATGGTGCTGGTCATGGTGCTGGTCATGGTGCTGGTCATGGTGCTGGTCATGATTCTGGTCATGATGCTGGTCATGATGCTGGTCATGGTGCTGGTCATGGTGCTGGTCATGATGCTGGTCATGATGCTGGTCATGGTGCTGGTCATGATGCTGGTCATGGTGCTGGTCATGGTGCTTGTCATGATGCTGGTCATGATGCTGGTCATGATGCTGGTCATGATGCTGGTCATGGTGCTGGTCATGGTGCTGGTCATGATGCTGGTCATGGTGCTGGTCATGGTGCTGGTCATGGTGCTGGTCATGGTGCTTGTCATGATGCTGGTCATGATGCTGGTCATGATGCTGGTCATGGTGCTGGTCATGGTGCTGGTCATGATGCTGGTCATGGTGCTGGTCATGGTGCTGGTCATGGTGCTGGTCATGGTGCTGGTCATGATGCTGGTCATGGTGCTGGTCATGATGCTGGTCATGATGCTGGTCATGATGCTGGTCATGGTGCTGGTCATGATGCTGGTCATGATGCTGGTCATGATGCTGGTCATGATGCTGGTCATGATGCTGGTCATGGTGCTGGTCATGATGCTGGTCATGATGCTGGTCATGATGCTGGTCATGGTGCTGACAGGCTTAAATAATACATTAATGTCAAATCAATTGCACTAAGTTGTCCTTTGTGTTTGTTTCCAAAGTTTACCATGAGGTTTACCAAAAATGCCCAAACTCAATGTGTTGGTACTACTGAAGTAGTTTTCCAACCGGATCCATTTTATTCCTACTTGAGTCAGTTCTTAACAGGGTTACTTTCCTTGAGTAAATTACACTCTAAGTAACAGGACTTTTACTTAATTACAGATTTTTCTGTACTCTACCCACCCCCAGGAACACATTGTAACACAGGGAATAGGGTGCCACAGAGCTCTGGCTAAATGTAGTGCACTATATAGGGAATAGGGTGTCACAGAGCTCTGGATAAATGTAGTGCACTATATAGGGAATAGGGTGCCACAGAGCTCTGGATAAAAGTAGTGCACTATATAGGGAATAGGGTGCCACAGAGCTCTGGATAAAAGTAGTGCACTATATAGGGAATAGGGTGTCACAGAGCTCTGGATAAAAGTAGTGCACTATATAGGGAATAGGGTGCCACAGAGCTCTGGATAAAAGTAGTGCACTATATAGGGAATAGGGTGCCACAGAGCTCTGGATAAAAGTAGTGCACTATATAGGGAATAGGGTGTCACAGAGCTCTGGATAAAAGTAGTGCACTATATAGGGAATAGGGTGTCACAGAGCTCTGGATAAAAGTAGTGCACTATATAGGGAATAGGGTGCCACAGAGCTCTGGATAAAAGTAGTGCACTATATAGGGAATAGGGTGCCACAGAGCTCTGGATAAAAGTAGTGCACTATATAGGGAATAGGGTGCCACAGAGCTCTGGATAAAAGTAGTGCACTATATAGGGAATAGGGTGTCACAGAGCTCTGGATAAAAGTAGTGCACTATATAGGGAATAGGGTGTCACAGAGCTCTGGATAAAAGTAGTGCACTATATAGGGAATAGGGTGTCACAGAGCTCTGGATAAAAGTAGTGCACTATATAGGGAATAGGGTGCCACAGAGCTCTGGATAAAAGTAGTGCACTATATAGGGAATAGGGTGTCACAGAGCTCTGGATAAAAGTAGTGCACTATATAGGGAATAGGGTGCCACAGAGCTCTGGATAAAAGTAGTGCACTATATAGGGAATAGGGTGCCACAGAGCTCTGGATAAAAGTAGTGCACTATATAGGGAATAGGGTGTCACAGAGCTCTGGATAAAAGTAGTGCACTATATAGGGAATAGGGTGCCACAGAGCTCTGGATAAAAGTAGTGCACTATATAGGGAATAGGGTGCCACAGAGCTCTGGATAAAAGTAGTGCACTATATAGGGAATAGGGTGTCACAGAGCTCTGGATAAAAGTAGTGCACTATATAGGGAATAGGGTGCCACAGAGCTCTGGATAAAAGTAGTGCACTATATAGGGAATAGGGTGCCACAGAGCTCTGGATAAAAGTAGTGCATTATATAGGGAATAGGGTGCCACAGAGCTCTGGATAAAAGTAGTGCACTATATAGGGAATAGGGTGCCACAGAGCTCTGGATAAAAGTAGTGCACTATATAGGGAATAGGGTGCCACAGAGCTCTGGATAAAAGTAGTGCACTATATAGGGAATAGGGTGTCACAGAGCTCTGGATAAAAGTAGTGCACTATATAGGGAATAGGGTGCCACAGAGCTCTGGATAAAAGTAGTGCACTATATAGGGAATAGGGTGCCACAGAGCTCTGGATAAAAGTAGTGCACTATATAGGGAATAGGGTGCCACAGAGCTCTGGATAAAGTAGTGCACTATATAGGGAATAGGGTGTCACAGAGCTCTGGATAAAAGTAGTGCACTATATAGGAAATAGGGTGCCACAGAGCTCTGGATAAAAGTAGTGCACTATATAGGGAATAGGCAGCCATTTCGAATGGAGCCAACAGACAGGTGGGTGAGTTATTGCGGACATCCATTGAGGCCCGGGCGGCAGCAGCGCTGCAGGGTCAGATATATGTTACTGTTTAACACCTCACCGCCACAAACTGTAGAGCCTGGCAATGATAACCAACTAGATTAGCAGTTCACAGACCAGATCAGAGTAGAACAGAACAAACCAGAGCAGAACAGAACAAAACCTGAGCAGAGTTGAGCAGAGTTGAGCAGAACAGAACAGAGCAGAACAGAACAGAGCAGAGTTGAGCAGAACAGAGTAAAACAGAACAGAACAGAGCAGAGTTGAGCAGAACAGAGTTGAGCAGAACAGAGTACAACAGAGTAGAACAGAGCAAAGTTGAGCAGAACAGAACAGAGTTGAGCAGAACAGAGTTGAGCAGAACAGAGTTGAGCAGAACAGAGTTGAGCTGAACAGAGTTGAGCTGAACAGAGTTGAGCTGAACAGAGTTGAGCAGAACAGAGTTGAGCAGAACAGAGTTGAGCTGAACAGAGTTGAGCTGAACAGAGTTGAGCAGAACAGAGTTGAGCTGAACAGATCAGAGAAAAGTTGAGCAGAGCAGAACAGAGTTGAGCAGAACAGAGTTGAGGAGAACAGACAAGACCAGCGTAGAGCAGAACAGAGTTGAGCAGAACAGACCAGACCAGCGTAGAGCAGAGCAGACCAGAGCAGAGCAGAGCTGAGCAGAACAGAGTTCAGCAGAACAGAGTTGAGCAGAAAAGACCAGACCAGCGTAGAGCAGAACAGAGTTGAGCAGAACAGACCAGTGTAGAGCAGAACAGACCAGAGCAGAGCTGAGCAGAACAGAACAGAGCAGAACAGACCGGAGCAGAGCTGAGCAGAACAGAACAGAGCAGAGTAGAGCAGAACAGACAAGAGCAGAGTTGAGAAGAACAGAGCAGAACAGATCAGAACAGAACAGAGCAGAACAGAACAAACCAGACTAGAACAGAACAGAGCAGAACAGAACAGAGCAGAACAGAGTAGAGCAGAACAGAGTAGAACAGAACAGAACAGAGCAGAACAGAGTAGAGCAGAACAGAACAGAGCAGAACAGAGTAGAACAGAACAGAACAGAGCAGAACAGAGTAGAGCAGAACAGAACAGAGCAGAACAGAGTAGAACAGAACAGAGCAGAACAGAGTAGAGCAGAACAGAACAGAACAAACCAGAGCAGAACAGAGCAAAGTTGAGCAGAGCAGAACAGATCAAACCAGAGCAGAACAGAGTCGTACAGAGCAGAACAGAGCAGAACAGAGCAGAGCTGAACAGAGCAGAGCTGAACAGAGCAGAACAGAACAGAGCAGAACAGAGCAGAACAGAGCAGAACAGAGCAGAACAGAGCAGAACAGAACAGAACAGAGCAAAGTTGAGCAGAGCAGAACAGAACAAACCAGAGCAGAACAGAGTAGTACAGAACAAACCAGAGCAGAACAGAGTAGTACAGAACAAACCAGAGCAGAACAAAGCAGAACAGAGTAGTACAGAACAAACCAGAGCAGAACAGAGCAAAGTTCAGCAGAACAGAACAGAGCAGGACAGACCAGAACAGAGTAGAACAGAGCAGAACAGAACAGAGCAAAGCTGAGCAGAACAGACCAGAGCAGAACAGAACAGAGCAGAGTTGAAAAGAACAGAGCAGAGCAGAAAAGAGCAGAACAGAGTAGAACAGAACAGAGTAGAACATAGCAGAACAGAGTAGAACAGAACAGAGTAGAACATAGCAGAACAGAGCAAAGTTGAACAGAGCAGAACAGAACAGAGTAGAACAGAACAAACCAGAGCAGAACAGAGTAGAACAGAGAAGAGCAAAGTTGGGCAGAGCAAAACAGACCAGAACAGAGCAGAACAGAACAGAGTAGAACAGAACAGAGTAGAACATAGCAGAACAGAGCAAAGTTGAACAGAGCAGAACAGAACAAACCAGAGCAGAACAGAGTAGAACAGAGCAACGTTGAGCAGAGCAGAACAGACCAGAACAGAGTAGAACAGAACAAACCAGAGCAGAACAGACCAGAGCAGAGTTTAGAAGGACAGAACAGACCAGACCAGTGTAGAGCAGAACAGAGCAGAACAGACCAGAGTAAAATAGAGCAGAGTTGAGCAGAACAGAGCAGAACAGAGCAGAATAGAATAGAGCAGAGTTGAGCAGAACAGAACAGAGCAGAGCAGAGCAGAGCAGAATAGAATAGAGCAGAGTTGAGCAGAACAGAACAGAGCAGAGCAGAACAGAGCAGAGCAGAGCAGAGCAGAGCAGAGCAGAGCAGAGCAGAGCAGAGCAGAATAGAATAGAGCAGAGTTGAGCAGAACAGAACAGAGCAGAGCAGAACAGACCAGAGTAAAATAGAGCAGAGCAGAGCAGAACAGAACAGAGTTGAGCAGAACAGAGCAGAGCAGAGCAGAACAGAATAGAGCAGAGTTGAGCAGAACAGAACAGAACAGAGCAGAGCAGAACAGAACAGAATAGAATACAATAGAGCAGAGTAGAACAGAACAGAAGAGAGCAGAGCAGAGCAGAACAGAAGAGAGCAGAGCAGAACAGAGCAGAGCAGAATAGAATAGAGCAGAGTTGAGCAGAACAGAGCAGAGCAGAACAGAATAGAAGAGAGCAGCACATGGAAAGGCATGGAAAGACACGCACACACACACACACACACACACACACACACACACACACACACACACACACACACACACACACACACACACACACACACACACACACACACACACACACACACACACACACACACACACACACACACACACACACTCAATCCTACTTCTGTTTCATAGTCTAACCTGGCACAATAGGGGGATGTCATCCTGGCTTAGCAGGAAAGAGGAGAGGAAAGAGGAGAGGAAAGAGGCGAGGAAAGAGGAGAGGAAAGAGGTGAGGAAAGAGGAGAGGTAAGAGGAGAGGTAAGAGGAGAGGAAAGAGGAGAGGAAAGAGGAAAGAGGAGAGGAAAGAGGAGGGGAAAGAGGAAAGGAAAGAGGAGAGGAAAGAGGAGAGGAAAGAGGAAATGAAAGAGGAGAGGAAAGAGGAGAGGAAAGACGAGAGGAAAGAGGAAAGAGGAGAGGAAAGAGGAGGGGAAAGAGGAAAGGAAAGAGGAGAGGAAAGAGGAGAGGAAAGAGGAAATGAAAGAGGAGAGGAAAGAGGAGAGGAAAGAGGAGAGGTAAGAGAGGAAAGAGGAGAGGAAAGAGGAGAGGAAAGTGAAGAGGAAAGAGGAGAGGAAAGAGGAGAGGTAAGAGGAGAGGAAAGAGGAGAGGTAAGAGGAGAGGTAAGAGGAGAGGAAAGAGGAGAGGAAAGAGGAGAGGTAAGAGGAGAGGAAAGAGGAGAGGAAAGAGGAGAGGTAAGAGGAGAGGAAAGAGGAGAGGTAAGAGGAGAGGTAAAAGGAGAGGAAAGAGGAAAGGAAAGAGGATAGGAAAGAGGAGAGGAAAGAGGAGAGGTAAGAGGAGAGGTAAGAGAGGAAAGAGGAAAGGAAAGAGGAGAGGAAAGAGGAGAGGAAAGTGAAGAGGAAAGAGGAGAGGAAAGAGGAGAGGTAAGAGGAGAGGAAAGAGGAGAGGTAAGAGGAGAGGTAAGAGGAGAGGAAAGAGGAGAGGAAAGAGGAGAGGTAAGAGGAGAGGAAAGAGGAGAGGAAAGAGGAGAGGTAAGAGGAGAGGAAAGAGGAGAGGTAAGAGGAGAGGTAAAAGGAGAGGAAAGAGGAAAGGAAAGAGGATAGGAAAGAGGAGAGGAAAGAGGAGAGGTAAGAGGAGAGGTAAGAGAGGAAAGAGGAAAGGAAAGAGGAGAGGAAAGAGGAGAGGTAAGAGAGGAAAGAGGAGACGAAAGAGAAGAGGAAAGAGGAGAGGTAAGAGGAGAGGTAAGAGGGGTGGGGGGGTTAGAAGGAAATGAAAAACATCTCTGAATGATGAAAGCCTGTGGTTTGACAATAAAGCAGGTTCTCAGCAGCTGGACAGACAGAGGATCTGAGACAGTAAGAGTCCTGTCAGATATAAACTGTCCATATGTCTTCACTTCCTTCCCACACATGGCTTTTACTGTGTCCAGGGGGGGGAGAGAGAGAGAGAGAGAGAGAGAGAGAGAGAGAGAGAGAGAGAGAGAGAGAGAGAGAGAGGGAGGAGAGAGAGAGAGAGAGAGAGAGAGAGAGAGAGAGAGAGAGAGAGAGAGAGAGAGAGAGAGAGAGAGAGAGAGAGAGAGGAGGAGAAAGAGAGGAGGAGAGAGAGAGGGAGAGAGCGAGAGAGAGGAGGAGAAAGAGAGGAGGAGAGAGAGAGGGAGAGAGCGAGAGAGACAGAGAGAGAGAGAGAGAGAGAGAGAGAGAGAGAGAGAGAGAGAGAGGAGGAGAGAGAGACAGAGAGTTGGGGTCAGCGAGAGAGAGAGAGAGGAGGAGGAGAGAGAGAGAGAGAGAGAGAGAGAGAGAGAGAGAGAGAGAGAGAGAGAGAGAGAGAGAGAGAGAGAGAGAGAGAGAGAGAGACAGAGAGTTGGGGTCAGAGAGAGAGAGAGAGAGAGAGAGAGAGAGGAGGAGAGAGAGAGAGAGAGAGAGAGAGAGAGAGAGAGAGAGAGAGAGAGAGAGAGAGAGAGAGAGAGAGAGAGAGAGAGAGAGAGGAGGAGAGAGAGACAGAGAGTTGGGGTCAGCGAGAGAGAGAGAGAGAGGAGGAGGAGAGAGAGAGAGAAAGATACGGCTATATGGGGCCCTACCGGGTCTGATTGCGAAGGGGACAGGTCATGTTGCACTTCCACCTAAGACCGCCACAGTGGCATAGTGTTTTATGTTAATGTAGGCTCTAGTGTGATTGTGTTTCAATTAAATTCAAAGGGCTTTATTAGCATGAGAAACATATGTTTAATTCGTCAAAGCAAGTGTTTTCTCATGATTTGGTTGGGCCTAATTATGTTGCTGTCCTGGGGCTCAGTGGGGTCTGTTTGTGATGCGTTTGTTATGGAAGGTTTGGGAATCACTTCCTTTCAGGTGGTTGTAGAATTTAACGGCTCTTGCCTATTTTTTTATAATTAGCGGGTATCGGCCTAATTCTGCTCTGCATGCATTATTTGTTGTTTTACGTTGTACACAGAGGGTATTTTTGCAGAATTCTGCATGTAGAGTCTCAACTTGGTGTTTGTCCCTTCCCACCTCCTGCGAGGGGACCCCACGGCCAGTCTCCTGCGAGGGCACACCACAGCCAGCCCCCTTTGAGGGGACACCACAGCCAGCCCACCCCCCTGTGAGGGGACACCACAGCCAGTCTCCTGTGAGGGCACACCACAGCCAGCCCACCCCCCTGTGAGGGCACACCACAGCCAGCCCCCCTGCGAGGGGACCCCACAGCCAGCCCCCCTGCGAGGGGACCCCACAGCCAGCCCCCCTGCGAGGGGACACCACAGCCAGCCCCCCTGCGAGGGGACACCACAGCCAGCCCCCCTGTGAGGGGACACCACAGCCAGCCCCCCTGTGAGGGGGCACCACAGCCAGCCCCCGGTGACACTACACTGTCAGTTGTCACTCATCTATCTTCCACTGTCACACTCAGAGGGGGAGGCTCAGTTTACCCTGTATAAATGGAATAGGAACACTGGTAAATCTCTGACTATAAAGCTACATTAGAAAGACCAGAAGAAGAATGCCTCGTTCTAAATTTAACAGCTAATCAGTTTTGTCCTTTTCCAGCAAGGCCACCTAGTGACTACTGGGAAGTTGTTGCAAAACTAAGTGCATGGGTTATCTGGGGAGCACAGTAAAACTGTTTCTCTTGGATCCACTCTGCCTCTGTGTCCATTAATTGGAATATTCATAGGAGCGTTGAGGCAACTTGGCTCCTATTCAGACCCACTTCTGTGCCAGAGGAACTGAAAACACAGATAACAGCGAATCGGGAAGAAACAATAGTGTAACATTCAGGTTTTTTTTTGGCACATTCCTCGTTTAAGGGAGCGCATATTAAACAAATCTTAATACACATAGGTTTATTAGAAAATAGGGGCCAAGTCAGATGACTCATTCCTGTGAATGGGAAACGTAATGAGGTTTGTCTACAGGAGGTCACTGCAGAAATGTAACAATTAGAACGAGGTTTGGAAAGACCTTGCTGCATAACTCCGATTTTATTCTTACAGCATATTCTGCACAGAGCAGAACACTACAACACCGTGATGTGGATTGGTCTTTCCTGTGTTTTGGTGTGTTTTGGTGTGGTGTGTTGTGGTGTGTTGTTGTGTTGTGTGTTGTTGTGTTGTGTTGTGTTGTGGTGTGTTGTGGTGTGGTGTGGTGTGTTGTGTTGTGGTGTTGTGTGTTGTTGTGTTGTGTTGTGGTGTGGTGTGTTGTGGTGTGGTGTGTTGTGTTGTGGTGTGTTGTGTTGTTGTGGTGTGGTGTGGTGTGTTGTGTTGTGGAGTGGTGTGTTGTGGTGTGTTGTGGTGTGTTGTGGTGTGGTGTGGTGTGGTGTGTTGTGGTGTGGTGTGGCGTGTTGTGGTGTGGTGTGTTGTTGTGTTGTGGTGTGTTGTGGTGTGTTGTGTTGTGTGTGGTGTGGTGTGTTGTGGTGTGTTGTGTTGTGTGTGGTGTGTTGTGTTGTGTTGTGGTGTGTGTTGTGTTGTGTTGTGGTGTGTTGTGTTGTGTTGTGTTGTGGTGTGGTGTGGTGTGGTGTGGTGTGTTGTTGTGTTGTGTTGTGGTGTGTTGTGGTGTGGTGTGTTGTTGTGTTGTGGTGTGTTGTGTTGTGTTGTGTGTTGTGGTGTGTTGTGGTGTGTTGTGGTGTGGTGTGTTGTGGTGTGGTGTGGTGTGTTGTGGTGTGTTGTTGTGTTGTGGTGTGTTGTTGTGGTGTGTTGTGTTGTGTTGTGTGTTGTGTTGTGTTGTGTGTGTGTTGTGTTGTGTTGTATTGTGGTGTGGTGTGGTGTGGTGTGGTGTGTTGTTGTGTTGTGTTGTGGTGTGTTGTGGTGTGTGTTGTGGTGTGTTGCGTTGTGGTGTGTTGTGGAGTGTTGTGTTGTGTTGTGTTGTATTGTGTTGTATTGTGGTGTGTTGTATTGTGTTGTATTGTGTTGTATTGTGTTGTGGTGTGTTGTATTGTGTTGTATTGTGTTGTATTGTGTTGTGGTGTGTTGTATTGTGTTGTGTTGTATTGTGCTGTGTTGTATTGTTGTGCTGTGTTGTATTGTGTTGTGTTCAGTGGTGTAAAGTACTTAAGTACAAATACTTTAAAGTAATACTTAAGTAGTTTTTTGGGGGTATCTGTACTTTAATTTACTATTTATATCTTGACCATTTTTAATTTTACTCTACTACATTCCTAAAGAAAATAATGTACTTTTTACTCCTTACATTTTCCCTGACCCAAAAGTACTCCTTACATTTTGAATGCTTAGCAGGAAGGTCTAATTCACACACTTATCAAGAGAACATGCCCGGTCATCCCTACTGCCTCTGATCTGACAGACTCACTAAACACACATGCTTCATTTGTAAATTATGTGTGTTGAACTGTGCCCCTGGCTATCCGTAGATTATAAAATTAAAATTAAAATTGTGTAGTCTGGTTTGCTTAATATGAGACATGTTTAATGATTTATACTTTTACTTTTGATACTTAAGTATATTTCAAAACAAATACTTTAAGACTTTTACTTAAATAGTATTTTACTGGGTGACTTTCACTTTTACTCGAGTCATTTTCTTTTAAAGTATCTTTACTTTTCGTCATGTATGAAAATTGGGTACTTTTTCCACCACTGATTGTCTTGTACTGTATTCTGTTGTGTTTTATTGTACTGTATTCTGTTGTGTTGTGTTTTATTGTACTGTATTCTGTTGTGTTGTGTTTTATTGTACTGTATTCTGTTGTGTTGTGTTTTATTGTGCTGTATTCTGTTGTATTTTATTGTACTGTATTCTGTTGTGTTGTGTTTTATTGTACTGTATTCTGTTCTATTGTGTTTTATTGTACTGTATTCTGTTGTGTTGTGTTTTATTGTACTGTATTCTGTTGTGTTTTATTGTACTGTATTCTGTTGTGTTTTATTGTACTGTATTCTGTTGTGTTGTGTTTTATTGTACTGTATTCTGTTGTGTTGTGTTTTATTGTACTGTATTCTGTTGTGTTCTATTGTACTGTATTCTGTTGTGTTTTATTGTACTGTATTCTGTTGTGTTGTGTTTTATTGTAAAGTATTCTGTTGTGTTTTATTGTGTTGTGTTTTATTGTACTGTATTCTGTTGTGTTGTGTTTTATTGTACTGTATTCTGTTGTGTTGTGTTCTATTGTACTGTATTCTGTTGTGTTGTGTTTTATTGTAAAGTATTCTGTTGTGTTTTATTGTGTTGTGTTTTATTGTACTGTATTCTGTTGTGTTGTATTTTATTGTACTGTATTCTGATGTATTCTGTTGTGTTGTGTTTTATTGTAAAGTATTCTGTTGTGTTTTATTGTGTTGTGTTTTATTGTACTGTATTCTGTTGTGTTGTATTTTATTGTACTGTATTCTGTTGTATTTTATTGTACTGTATTCTGTTGTGTTTTATTGTACTGTATTCTGTTGTGTTGTGTTTTATTGTACTGTATTCTGATGTGTTGTGTTTTATTGTACTGTATTCTGTTGTGTTTTATTGTACTGTATTCTGTTGTGTTGTGTTTTATTGTACTGTATTCTGTTGTGTTTTATTGTACTGTATTCTGTTGTGTTTTATTGTACTGTATTCTGTTGTGTTGTGTTTTATTGTACTGTATTCTGTTGTGTTGTGTTTTATTGTACTGTATTCTGTTGTGTTGTGTTTTATTGTGCTGTATTCTGTTGTATTTTATTGTACTGTATTCTGTTGTGTTGTGTTTTATTGTACTGTATTCTGTTCTATTGTGTTTTATTGTACTGTATTCTGATGTGTTGTGTTTTATTGTACTGTATTCTGTTGTGTTTTATTGTACTGTATTCTGTTGTGTTGTGTTTTATTGTACTGTATTCTGTTGTGTTTTATTGTACTGTATTCTGTTGTGTTTTATTGTACTGTATTCTGTTGTGTTATGTTTTATTGTACTGTATTCTGTTGTGTTGTGTTTTATTGTACTGTATTCTGTTGTGTTCTATTGTACTGTATTCTGTTGTGTTTTATTGTACTGTATTCTGTTGTGTTGTGTTTTATTGTAAAGTATTCTGTTGTGTTTTATTGTGTTGTGTTTTATTGTACTGTATTCTGTTGTGTTGTGTTTTATTGTACTGTATTCTGTTGTGTTGTGTTCTATTGTACTGTATTCTGTTGTGTTGTGTTTTATTGTAAAGTATTCTGTTGTGTTTTATTGTGTTGTGTTTTATTGTACTGTATTCTGTTGTGTTGTATTTTATTGTACTGTATTCTGATGTATTCTGTTGTGTTGTGTTTTATTGTAAAGTATTCTGTTGTGTTTTATTGTGTTGTGTTTTATTGTACTGTATTCTGTTGTGTTGTATTTTATTGTACTGTATTCTGTTGTATTTTATTGTACTGTATTCTGTTGTGTTTTATTGTACTGTATTCTGTTGTACTCTGTTGTGTTTTATTGTACTGTATTCTGTTGTATTCTGTTGTATTGTGTTTTATTGTACTGTATTCTGTTGTGTTGTGTTTTATTGTACTGTATTCTGTTGTGTTTTATTGTACTGTATTCTGTTGTGTTTTATTGTACTGTATTCTGTTGTAATGTGGTTTATTTTACTGTATTCTGTTGTGTTGTGTTTTATTGTACTGTATTCTGTTGTGTTGTGTTTTATTGTACTGTATTCTGTTGTGTTTTATTGTACTGTATTCTGTTGTGTTGTGTTTTATTGTACTGTATTCTGTTGTGTTGTATTGTGTTTTATTGTACTGTATTCTGTTGTATTCTGTTGTGTTTTATTGTACTGTATTCTGTTGTGTTGTGTTTTATTGTACTGTATTCTGTTGTGTTGTATTGTGTTTTATTGTACTGTATTCTGTTGTGTTTTATTGTGTTTTATTGTACTGTATTCTGTTGTGTTGTATTGTGTTTTATTGTACTGTATTCTGTTGTGTTTTATTGTACTGTATTCTGTTGTGTTGTGTTTTATTGTACTGTATTCTGTTGTGTTGTATTGTGTTTTATTGTACTGTATTCTGTTGTGTTGTATTGTGTTTTATTGTACTGTATTCTGTTGTATTCTGTTGTGTTTTATTGTACTGTATTCTGTTTTATTCTGTTGTGTTTTATTGTACTGTATTCTGTTGTGTTGTATTGTACTGTATTCTGTTGTGTTTTATTGTACTGTATTCTGTTGTGTTGTATTGTACTGTATTCTGTTGTGTTGTGTTTTATTGTACTGTATTCTGTTGTGTTTTATTGTACTGTATTCTGTTGTGTTTTATTGTACTGTATTCTGTTGTGTTGTGTTTTATTGTACTGTATTCTGTTGTGTTTTATTGTACTGTATTCTGTTGTGTTTTATTGTACTGTATTCTGTTGTGTTTTATTGTTGTATTCTGTTTTGTGTTGTGTTTTATTGTACTGTATTCTGTTGTGTTTTATTGTTGTATTTGTACTGTATTCTGTTGTGTTGTGTTTTATTGTACTGTATTCTGTTGTGTTTTATTGTACTGTATTCTGTTGTGTTTTATTGTACTGTATTCTGTTGTGTTTTATTGTTGTGTTTTATTGTACTGTATTCTGTTGTGTTTTATTGTACTGTATTCTGTTGTGTTGTATTGTACTGTATTCTGTTGTGTTGTGTTTTATTGTACTGTATTCTGTTGTGTTTTATTGTACTGTATTCTGTTGTGTTGTGTTTTATTGTATTCTGTTGTGTTTTATTGTACTGTATTCTGTTGTGTTTTATTGTACTGTATTCTGTTGTGTTTTATTGTACTGTATTCTGTTGTGTTTTATTGTACTGTATTCTGTTGTGTTTTATTGTACTGTATTCTGTTGTGTTTTATTGTACTGTATTCTGTACTGTATTCTGTTGTGTTTTATTGTACTGTATTCTGTTGTGTTTTATTGTACTGTATTCTGTTGTGTTTTATTGTAATGTGTTGTGTTTTATTGTAATGTGTTGTGTTTTATTGTACTGTATTCTGTTGTGTTTTATTGTACTGTATTCTGTTGTGTTTTATTGTAATGTGTTGTGTTGTGTTTTATTGTAATGTGTTGTGTTTTATTGTACTGTATTCTGTTGTGTTGTATTGTACTGTATTCTGTTGTGTTGTGTTGTATTGTACTGTATTCTGTTGTGTTTTATTGTACTGTATTCTGTTGTGTTTTATTGTACTGTATTCTGTTGTGTTTTATTGTACTGTATTCTGTTGTGTTTTATTGTACTGTATTCTGTTGTGTTTTATTGTACTGTATTCTGTTGTGTTTTATTGTACTGTATTCTGTTGTGTTTTATTGTACTGTATTCTGTTGTGTTTTATTGTACTGTATTCTGTTGTGTTGTGTTTTATTGTACTGTATTCTGTTGTGTTTTATTTTTATTCTGTTGTGTTTTATTGTACTGTATTCTGTTGTGTATTCTGTTGTGTTTTATTGTACTGTATTCTGTTGTGTTTTATTGTACTGTATTCTGTTGTGTTGTGTTTTATTGTACTGTATTCTGTTGTGTTTTATTGTACTGTATTCTGTTGTGTTTTATTGTACTGTATTCTGTTGTGTTTTATTGTACTGTATTCTGTTGTGTTGTGTTTTATTGTACTGTATTCTGTTGTGTTTTATTGTACTGTATTCTGTTGTGTTTTATTGTACTGTATTCTGTTGTGTTTTATTGTACTGTATTCTGTTGTGTTGTATTGTACTGTATTCTGTTGTGTTGTGTTTTATTGTACTGTATTCTGTTGTGTTTTATTGTACTGTATTCTGTTGTGTTTTATTGTACTGTATTCTGTTGTGTTTTATTGTACTGTATTCTGTTGTGTTTTATTGTACTGTATTCTGTTGTGTTTTATTGTACTGTATTCTGTTGTGTTTTATTGTACTGTATTCTGTTGTGTTTTATTGTACTGTATTCTGTTGTGTTTTATTGTACTGTATTCTGTTGTGTTTTTTGTATTGTATTCTGTATTTACTGTATTCTGTTGTGTTTTATTGTACTGTATTCTGTTGTGTTTTATTGTACTGTATTCTGTTGTTTTATTGTAATGTGTTGTGTTGTGTTTTATTGTGTTGTTGTTTTATTGTACTGTATTCTGTTGTGTTTTATTGTACTGTATTCTGTTGTGTTTTATTGTAATGTGTTGTGTTTTATTGTACTGTATTCTGTTGTGTTTTATTGTACTGTATTCTGTATTCTGTTGTGTTTTATTGTACTGTATTCTGTTGTGTTTTATTGTACTGTATTCTGTTGTGTTTTATTGTACTGTATTCTGTTGTGTTTTATTGTTGTATTCTGTTGTGTTTTATTGTACTGTGTGTTTTATTGTACTGTATTCTGTTGTGTTTTATTGTTGTGTTTGTTTTATTGTACTGTATTCTGTTGTGTTTTATTGTACTGTATTCTGTTGTGTTTTATTGTACTGTATTCTGTTGTGTTGTATTGTACTGTATTCTGTTGTGTTGTGTTTTATTGTACTGTATTCTGTTGTGTTTTATTGTACTGTATTCTGTTGTGTTTTATTGTACTGTATTCTGTTGTGTTTTATTGTACTGTATTCTGTTGTGTTTTATTGTACTGTATTCTGTTGTGTTTTATTGTACTGTATTCTGTTGTGTTGTATTGTACTGTATTCTGTTGTGTTGTGTTTTATTGTACTGTATTCTGTTGTGTTGTATTGTACTGTATTCTGTTGTGTTGTGTTTTATTGTACTGTATTCTGTTGTGTTTTATTGTACTGTATTCTGTTGTGTTTTATTGTATTGTATTCTGTTGTGTTGTATTGTACTGTATTCTGTTGTGTTTTATTGTACTGTATTCTGTTGTGTTTTATTGTACTGTATTCTGTTGTGTTTTATTGTACTGTATTCTGTTGTGTTTTATTGTACTGTATTCTGTTGTGTTTTATTGTACTGTATTCTGTTGTGTTTTATTGTACTGTCTTCTGTTGTGTTTTATTGTACTGTATTCTGTTGTGTTTTATTTCTGTATTCTGTTGTGTTTTATTGTACTGTATTCTGTTGTGTTTTATTGTACTGTATTCTGTTGTGTTTTATTGTACTGTGTTGTGTTTTATTGTACTGTATTCTGTATTCTGTTGTGTTTTATTGTACTGTATTCTGTTGTGTTTTTATTGTTGTATTCTGTTGTGTTGTGTTTTATTGTACTGTATTCTGTTGTGTTGTGTTTTATTGTACTGTATTCTGTTGTGTTTTATTGTACTGTTTTATTGTTGTATTCTGTTGTTGTGTTTTATTGTACTGTATTCTGTTGTGTTTTATTGTACTGTATTCTGTTGTGTTTTATTGTACTGTGTTGTGTTTTATTGTACTGTATTCTGTTGTGTTTTATTGTACTGTATTCTGTTGTTGTGTTTTATTGTACTGTATTCTGTTGTGTTGTGTTTTATTGTACTGTATTCTGTTGTGTTTTATTGTACTGTATTCTGTTGTGTTTTATTGTACTGTATTCTGTTGTGTTTATTGTACTGTATTCTGTTGTGTTGTGTTTTATTGTACTGTATTCTGTTGTGTTTTATTGTACTGTATTCTGTTGTGTTTTATTGTACTGTATTCTGTTGTGTTTTATTGTACTGTTTTATTGTACTGTATTCTGTTGTGTTGTGTTGTGTGTTTTATTGTACTGTATTCTGTTGTGTTTTATTGTACTGTATTCTGTTGTGTTTTATTGTACTGTATTCTGTTGTGTTTTATTGTACTGTATTGTATTGTACTGTATTCTGTATTGTGTTGTGTTTTATTGTACTGTATTCTGTTGTGTTTTATTGTACTGTATTCTGTTGTGTTTTATTGTATTGTATTCTGTTGTGTTGTATTGTACTGTATTCTGTTGTGTTTTATTGTACTGTATTCTGTTGTGTTTTATTGTACTGTATTCTGTTGTGTTTTATTGTACTGTATTCTGTTGTGTTTTATTGTACTGTATTCTGTTGTGTTTTATTGTACTGTATTCTGTTGTGTTTTATTGTACTGTATTCTGTTGTGTTTTATTGTACTGTATTCTGTTGTGTTTTATTGTAATGTGTTGTGTTGTGTTTTATTGTAATGTGTTGTGTTTTATTGTACTGTATTCTGTTGTGTTTTATTGTACTGTATTCTGTTGTGTTTTATTGTAATGTGTTGTGTTTTATTGTACTGTATTCTGTTGTGTTTTATTGTACTGTATTCTGTTGTGTTTTATTGTACTGTATTCTGTTGTGTTTTATTGTACTGTATTCTGTTGTGTTTTATTGTACTGTATTCTGTTGTGTTTTATTGTACTGTATTCTGTTGTGTTTTATTGTACTGTATTCTGTTGTGTTTTATTGTACTGTATTCTGTTGTGTTGTGTTTTATTGTACTGTATTCTGTTGTGTTTTATTGTACTGTATTCTGTTGTGTTTTATTGTACTGTATTCTGTTGTGTTGTATTGTACTGTATTCTGTTGTGTTGTGTTGTATTGTACTGTATTCTGTTGTGTTTTATTGTACTGTATTCTGTTGTGTTTTATTGTACTGTATTCTGTTGTGTTTTATTGTACTGTATTCTGTTGTGTTTTATTGTACTGTATTCTGTTGTGTTTTATTGTACTGTATTCTGTTGTGTTTTATTGTACTGTATTCTGTTGTGTTTTATTGTACTGTATTCTGTTGTGTTGTGTTTTATTGTACTGTATTCTGTTGTGTTTTATTGTACTGTATTCTGTTGTGTTTTATTGTACTGTATTATTGTACTGTATTCTGTTGTGTTGTGTTTTATTGTACTGTATTCTGTTGTGTTTTATTGTACTGTATTCTGTTGTGTTTTATTGTTTATTCTGTTGTGTTTTATTGTACTGTATTCTGTTGTGTTGTGTTTTATTGTACTGTATTCTGTTGTGTTTTATTGTACTGTTGTGTTTTATTGTCTGTTGTGTTTTATTGTACTGTATTCTGTTGTGTTTTATTGTACTGTATTCTGTTGTGTTTTATTGTACTGTATTCTGTTGTGTTGTGTTTTATTGTACTGTATTCTGTTGTGTTTTATTGTACTGTATTCTGTTGTGTTTTATTGTACTGTATTCTGTTGTTTTATTGTACTGTATGTTTTATTGTACTGTATTCTGTTGTTTTATTGTACTGTATTCTGTTGTGTTTTATTGTACTGTATTCTGTTGTGTTTTATTGTACTGTATTCTGTTGTGTTTTATTGTACTGTATTCTGTTGTGTTTTATTGTACTGTATTCTGTTGTGTTTTATTGTACTGTATTCTGTTGTGTTTTATTGTACTGTATTCTGTTGTGTTTTATTGTACTGTATTCTGTTGTGTTTTATTGTACTGTATTCTGTTGTGTTTTATTGTAATGTGTTGTGTTGTGTTTTATTGTAATGTGTTGTGTTTTATTGTACTGTATTCTGTTGTGTTTTATTGTACTGTATTCTGTTGTGTTTTATTTACTGTATTCTGTTGTGTTTTATTGTACTGTATTCTGTTGTGTTTTATTGTACTGTATTCTGTTGTGTTTTATTGTTGTATTCTGTTGTGTTTTATTTCTGTTGTGTTTTATTGTACTGTATTCTGTTGTGTTTTATTGTACTGTATTCTGTTGTGTTTTATTGTACTGTATTCTGTTGTGTTTTATTGTACTGTATTCTGTTGTGTTTTATTGTACTGTATTCTGTTGTGTTGTGTTGTAAAGCCAGTGCCCTTGCATGTCTCCTTGAATAAAAGCTAGTTCCAAAGATGAATGAACAATACTCCCACTTCAGAAAACCTCCGCACCTTGAAGGGTACATGCACACGCACACCCTCGCCCATACACACAACACACACGACCACACACACAACACACACGACCACACACACAACACACACGACCACACACACAACACACACGACCACACACACAACACACACGACCACACACACAACACACACGACCACACACACAACACACACGACCACACACACAACACACACGACCACACACACAACACACACGACCACACACACAACACACACGACCACACACACAACACACACGACCACACACACAACACACACCACACACACAACACACACGACCACACACACAACACACACGACCACACACACAACACACACGACCACACACACAACACACACGACCACACACACAACACACACGACCACACACACAACACACACACCACACACACAACACACACCACACACACAACACACACGCACACAACACACACGACCACGCACACAACACACACGACCACACACACAACACACACGACCACACACACAACACACACGACCACACACACAACACACACGACCACACACACAACACACACGACCACACACACAACACACACGACCACTCAAGGAGAAGCTTTGAGAAGCTTTTGTGAAATGTAGCGGAAACAAAAATAAAAAATAAAATCTCTTTGAAAAGCAAGGCAGCACTTTTGAAAATCATGTAGAACTTGCTGCCAAAAGAAGGGAGGAGATGCAGAGGGGGGGTTATGGGAAAAGACAAATGGAGTGGTTGGTAGAGTGTCGACTAGGAAGGTTATGCCAGACACCTCTGTTCCCCTGCTCCAGTCCTGGTAAATCATGTGTCGCCACCGCAGCAGGGAACACCTGCACAACATTAGCACAACAGAAAAATAGTTGTTTGTGTGGGCAGGCAGACAGGTAGACAGGCAGGCAGGCAGACAGACGGACAGGCAGACAGGCAGACAGACAGACAGACAGACAGACAGACAGACAGACAGACAGACAGACAGACAGACAGACAGACAGACAGACAGACAGACAGACAGACAGACAGACAGACAGACAGACAGACAGACAGACAGACAGACAGACAGACAGACAGACAGACAGACAGACAGACAGACAGACAGACAGACAGGTGAAGTGTGAGGAATATCTACTTTTATTCCTGTTTAATTGATAACACATTTGGCTCAGCCAAGATGGCCCACACTAACATGTGACTGTAAAACATAAATTAACCCAAAGGGCTTTTATGAAAAAGAGAGAAGGGCCAACAGCATCAAGAGGTCCTTTCTCACCTGAAACCTCCAATGATTTCATCCACCAGACCCCAAGTGGATGACTCAAAGGAAGGGAGGGATGGATCAAGAGGGGTGTGATTTAGTAAACTGTCATGCAAATATAATTAGGACCAGGCATTGCATTTCATCATGAAACAAACCATATGTGAGACAGCAGCATCCTTTAGCATATGGATTCTATAAGTAGCCAGTGGCGCTGAGGTCTGGATGTGCTGCAAGGCTCCGTGAACATCTATACTCTCTCCTCACTCCAGACCCAGACACGAGTCGTGTCTATAATTCAGGACACAACCCACAGAGAGAACAAACATCAAGTCCTCTGTCCTTTCTCCAGCAGCTCAACAGATGAAATAGTTCACGTCTCAACCTAAAAGCTTGTTCTAATGTTTTTCTGGACTATTTAACGTGTGAAAAACAGTGGTCTCATGTAGAGCTGAATCCATTTCACACACTATCTACAGTGTTTATATATTCATTCATTTGGGATTTAGGTCTGCAGATTCATCATAAAGCATATAGCTGGATCTACACAACAAGTCCTCAATTGACAGCTTCATTAAATAGTACCCTGCAAGATACCAATTCTCAACGTCAACAGTGAAGAGGCGACATCCGGGATGCTGGCCTTCTAGGCAGAGTTGCAAAGAAAAAGCCATATCTCAGACTGGCCAATAAAATGAAAAGATTAAGGTGGGCCTAAGAACACAGACACTGGACAGAGGAACTCTGCCTAGAAGGCCAGCATCCCAGAGTCGCCTCTTCACTGTTGATGTTGAGACTGGACAAAGGAACTCTGCCTAGAAGGGCAGCATCCCGGAGTCGCCTCTTCACTGTTGACGTTGAGACTGGACAGAGGAACTCTGCCTAGAAGGGCAGCATCCCGGAGTCGCCTCTTCACTGTTGGCGTTGACACTGGACAAAGGAACTCTGCCCATCTAGCCCTGTAGTTCCCCTGGTATACCATCTAGCCCTGTAGTTCCACTGGTATACCATCTAGCCCTGTAGTTCCACTGGTATACCATCTAGCCCTGTAGTTCCACTGGTATACCATCTAGCCCTGTAGTTCCCCTGGTATACCATCTAGCCCTGTAGTTCCCCTGGTATACCATCTATCCCTGTAGTTCCACTGGTATACCATCTAGCCCTGTAGTTTCACTGGTATACCATCTAGCCCTGTAGTTCCACTGGTATACCATCTAGCCCTGTAGTTCCACTGGTATACCATCTAGCCCTGTAGTTCCACTGGTATACCATCTAGCCCTGTAGTTCCACTGGTATACCATCTAGCCCTGTAGTTCCACTAATATACCATCACACTCTGGACTTAAAGGCTTTAATTGCATCAAGAAGTTCCTCCTCTGTTATTTGGCCTTCACAGTCTTTCTGTACAGTTGTTAATTTTACGTTATTAAATAGGGAAAAAATCCACTAAATTAGCTTCGGTTAGTGGAGATGGAGGAGACTGAAACGAAAACATATTCTTAAAGTACTTTACTTCCTCTTTCAAAATATTGTTTGGTGAATCACGAGTGACTTCATTATTTTTGACAAGTTTCAACAAAACAAATTTGGTAGCATTTCTATGTTGAAGATTGAAAAATAATTTGGTGTAATTTTGCCCATATTCCATCCAGTTTGCTTTGTTTTTATAATACATTTTACACGTGATCATTCTTGAATAAGCTCCTCCATTTCTTTCTGTTTTTCCTCTAATTTCCTCTGAGCCTCTCTGGTACAGTTTTTATTGCTATCTATCTGTACTGTGAGTCCTTCAATTTCCTTTGTTAATAAATATGGACTCTTTTGATCTGAATTGCTTTTGTTTTTATAGATGAGTAGTGAATTGCATGGCCTCTAAAGACACATTTAAAAGTGTCCCATACAATAAGGGGATCTGCTGTACCTATGTTATGTCGGAAAAAGTCTGTTATAAATTATTCTGTCCTAGTTAAAAACAAGTTATCATCTAGTAGGCTTTGATAAAATGTCCAATATCCTTGTCCATGTGGAAATACTGTAAGAGTAATATATATGCCAATTATGTGATGGTCTGACCGCATTCTGTCCCCTTTCAACACTTTTTAATCTTTTGGTGGCGGAGAGAGAATGACATAAGAAAGTAATCAAGACGACGAGCTTGATTAAGCCTCCTCCATGTATATCTCACTAGGTCAGGATATTAAACCTCCATGTATATCTCACTAGGTCAGGGTATTAAACCTCCTCCATGTATATCTCACTAGGTCAGGATATTAAACCTCCTCCATGTATATCTCACTAGGTCAGGGTATTAAACCTCCATGTATATCTCACTAGGTCAGGATATTAAACCTCCATGTATATCTCACTAGGTCAGGGTATTAAACCTCCTCCATGTATATCTCACTAGGTCAGGGTATTAAACCTCCTCCATGTATATCTCACTAGGTCAGGATATTAAACCTCCTCCATGTATATCTCACTAGGTCAGGATATTAAACCTCCTCCATGTATATCTCACTAGGTCAGGGTATTAAACCTCCTCCATGTATATCTCACTAGGTCAGGATATTAAACCTCCTCCATGTATATCTCACTAGGTCAGGATATTAAACCTCCTCCATGTATATCTCACTAGGTCAGGGTATTAAACCTCCTCCATGTATATCTCACTAGGTCAGGATATTAAACCTCCTCCATGTATATCTCACTAGGTCAGGATATTAAACCTCCATGTATATCTCACTAGGTCAGGATATTAAACCTCCATGTATATCTCACTAGGTCAGGATATTAAACCTCCTCCATGTATATCTCACTAGGTCAGGATATTAAACCTCCATGTATATCTCACTAGGTCAGGATATTAAACCTCCTCCATGTATATCTCACTAGGTCAGGGTATTAAACCTCCTCCATGTATATCTCACTAGGTCAGGGTATTAAACCTCCTCCATGTATATCTCACTAGGTCAGGATATTAAACCTCCTCCATGTATATCTCACTAGGTCAGGGTATTAAACCTCCTCCATGTATATCTCACTAGGTCAGGATATTAAACCTCCTCCATGTATATCTCACTAGGTCAGGGTATTAAACCTCCTCCATGTATATCTCACTAGGTCAGGATATTAAACCTCCTCCATGTATATCTCACTAGGTCAGGATATTAAACCTCCTCCATGTATATCTCACTAGGTCAGGGTATTAAACCTCCTCCATGTATATCTCACTAGGTCAGGATATTAAACCTCCTCCATGTATATGTCACTAGGTCAGGATATTAAACCTCCTCCATGTATATCTCACTAGGTCAGGGTATTAAGCCTCCTCCATGTATATCTCACTAGGTCAGGGTATTAAACCTCCTCCATGTATATCTCACTAGGTCAGGATATTAAACCTCCTCCATGTATATCTCACTAGGTCAGGATATTAAACCTCCTCCATGTATATCTCACTAGGTCAGGATATTAAACCTCCTCCATGTATATCTCACTAGGTCAGGATATTAAACCTCCTCCATGTATATCTCACTAGGTCAGGGTATTAAGCATCCTCCATGTATATCTCACTAGGTCAGGATATTAAACCTCCTCCATGTATATCTCACTAGGTCAGGATATTAAACCTCCTCCATGTATATCTCACTAGGTCAGGGTATTAAGCCTCCTCCATGTATATCTCACTAGGTCAGGGTATTAAACCTCCTCCATGTATATCTCACTAGGTCAGGATATTAAACCTCCTCCATGTATATCTCACTAGGTCAGGATATTAAACCTCCTCCATGTATATCTCACTAGGTCAGGATATTAAACCTCCTCCATGTATATCTCACTAGGTCAGGATATTAAACCTCCTCCATGTATATCTCACTAGGTCAGGATATTAAACCTCCTCCATGTATATCTCACTAGGTCAGGATATTAAACCTCCTCCATGTATATCTCACTAGGTCAGGATATTAAACCTCCTCCATGTATATCTCACTAGGTCAGGATATTAAACCTCCTCCATGTATATCTCACTAGGTCAGGGTATTAAACCTCCATGTATATCTCACTAGGTCAGGATATTAAACCTCCTCCATGTATATCTCACTAGGTCAGGATATTAAACCTCCTCCATGTATATCTCACTAGGTCAGGGTATAAAATCTCCTCCATGTATATCTCACTAGGTCAGGATATTAAACCTCCTCCATGTATATCTCACTAGGTCAGGATATTAAACCTCCTCCATGTATATCTCACTAGGTCAGGATATTAAACCTCCTCCATGTATATCTCACTAGGTCAGGATATTAAACCTCCTCCATGTATATCTCACTAGGTCAGGGTATTAAACCTCCTCCATGTATATCTCACTAGGTCAGGATATTAAACCTCCTCCATGTATATCTCACTAGGTCAGGGTATTAAACCTCCTCCATGTATATCTCACTAGGTCAGGATATTAAACCTCCTCCATGTATATCTCACTAGGTCAGGATATTAAACCTCCTCCATGTATATCTCACTAGGTCAGGGTATTAAACCTCCTCCATGTATATCTCACTAGGTCAGGGTATTAAACCTCCTCCATGTATATCTCACTAGGTCAGGATATTAAACCTCCATGTATATCTCACTAGGTCAGGATATTAAACCTCCTCCATGTATATCTCACTAGGTCAGGGTATTAAACCTCCATGTATATCTCACTAGGTCAGGATATTAAACCTCCTCCATGTATATCTCACTAGGTCAGGATATTAAACCTCCTCCATGTATATCTCACTAGGTCAGGATATTAAACCTCCATGTATATCTCACTAGGTCAGGATATTAAACCTCCTCCATGTATATCTCACTAGGTCAGGGTATTAAACCTCCATGTATATCTCACTAGGTCAGGGTATTAAACCTCCTCCATGTATATCTCACTAGGTCAGGATATTAAACCTCCTCCATGTATATCTCACTAGGTCAGGATATTAAACCTCCTCCATGTATATCTCACTAGGTCAGGATATTAAACCTCCTCCATGTATATCTCACTAGGTCAGGGTATTAAACCTCCTCCATGTATATCTCACTAGTTCAGGATATTAAACCTCCTCCATGTATATCTCACTAGGTCAGGGTATTAAACCACCTCCATGTATATCTCACTAGGTCAGGATATTAAACCTCCTCCATGTATATCTCACTAGGTCAGGATATTAAACCTCCTCCATGTATATCTCACTAGGTCAGGATATTAAACCTCCTCCATGTATATCTCACTAGGTCAGGATATTAAACCTCCTCCATGTATATCTCACTAGGTCAGGATATTAAACCTCCTCCATGTATATCTCACTAGGTCAGGGTATTAAACCTCCATGTATATCTCACTAGGTCAGGATATTAAACCTCCTCCATGTATATCTCACTAGGTCAGGATATTAAACCTCCTCCATGTATATCTCACTAGGTCAGGGTATAAAACCTCCTCCATGTATCTCACTAGGTCAGGATATTAAACCTCCTCCATGTATATCTCACTAGGTCAGGATATTAAACCTCCTCCATGTATATCTCACTAGGTCAGGATATTAAACCTCCTCCATGTATATCTCACTAGGTCAGGATATTAAACCTCCTCCATGTATATCTCACTAGGTCAGGGTATTAAACCTCCTCCATGTATATCTCACTAGGTCAGGATATTAAACCTCCTCCATGTATATCTCACTAGGTCAGGGTATTAAACCTCCTCCATGTATATCTCACTAGGTCAGGATATTAAACCTCCTCCATGTATATCTCACTAGGTCAGGATATTAAACCTCCTCCATGTATATCTCACTAGGTCAGGGTATTAAACCTCCTCCATGTATATCTCACTAGGTCAGGGTATTAAACCTCCTCCATGTATATCTCACTAGGTCAGGATATTAAACCTCCATGTATATCTCACTAGGTCAGGATATTAAACCTCCTCCATGTATATCTCACTAGGTCAGGGTATTAAACCTCCATGTATATCTCACTAGGTCAGGATATTAAACCTCCTCCATGTATATCTCACTAGGTCAGGATATTAAACCTCCTCCATGTATATCTCACTAGGTCAGGATATTAAACCTCCATGTATATCTCACTAGGTCAGGATATTAAACCTCCTCCATGTATATCTCACTAGGTCAGGGTATTAAACCTCCATGTATATCTCACTAGGTCAGGGTATTAAACCTCCTCCATGTATATCTCACTAGGTCAGGATATTAAACCTCCTCCATGTATATCTCACTAGGTCAGGATATTAAACCTCCTCCATGTATATCTCACTAGGTCAGGATATTAAACCTCCTCCATGTATATCTCACTAGGTCAGGGTATTAAACCTCCTCCATGTATATCTCACTAGTTCAGGATATTAAACCTCCTCCATGTATATCTCACTAGGTCAGGGTATTAAACCACCATGTATATCTCACTAGGTCAGGATATTAAACCTCCTCCATGTATATCTCACTAGGTCAGGATATTAAACCTCCTCCATGTATATCTCACTAGGTCAGGATATTAAACCTCCATGTATCTCTCACTAGGTCAGGATATTAAACCTCCTCCATGTATATCTCACTAGGTCAGGATATTAAACCTCCTCCATGTATATCTCACAGGTGTATTAAATCCATGTATATCTCACTAGGTCAGGGTATTAAACCTCCTCCATGTATATCTCACTAGGTCAGGATATTAAACCTCCTCCATGTATATCTCACTAGGTCAGGATATTAAACCTCCTCCATGTATATCTCACTAGGTCAGGATATTAAACCTCCTCCATGTATATCTCACTAGGTCAGGATATTAAACCTCCTCCATGTATATCTCACTAGGTCAGGGTATTAAACCTCCTCCATGTATATCTCACTAGTTCAGGATATTAAACCTCCTCCATGTATATCTCACTAGGTCAGGATATTAAACCTCCTCCATGTATATCTCACTAGGTCAGGGTATTAAACCTCCATGTATATCTCACTAGGTCAGGATATTAAACCTCCTCCATGTATATCTCACTAGGTCAGGATATTAAACCTCCACCATGTATCTCTCACTAGGTCAGGATATTAAACCTCCTCCATGTATATCTCACTAGGTCAGGATATTAAACCTAAATATCTCACAGGTCAGGATATTAAACCTCCACCATGTATCTCTCACTAGGTCAGGATATTAAACCTCCACCATGTATCTCTCACTAGGTCAGGGTATTAAACCTCCTCCATGTATATCTCACTAGTTCAGGATATTAAACCTCCTCCATGTATATCTCACTAGGTCAGGATATTAAACCTCCTCCATGTATATCTCACTAGGTCAGGGTATTAAACCTCCATGTATATCTCACTAGGTCAGGATATTAAACCTCCTCCATGTATATCTCACTAGGTCAGGATATTAAACCTCCACCATGTATCTCTCACTAGGTCAGGATATTAAACCTCCTCCATGTATATCTCACTAGGTCAGGATATTAAACCTACATGTATATCTCACTAGGTCAGGATATTAAACCTCCACCATGTATCTCTCACTAGGTCAGGATATTAAACCTCCACCATGTATCTCTCACTAGGTCAGGGTATTAAACCTCCATGTATATCTCACTAGGTCAGGATATTAAACCTTATATCTCACCTGCCTCCACCTGGGTGGGTTGATTCACTGTTGTGGTCGGCCTGTCTGGGTTCCCCCCCACCCCTTGGGTTGTATGTCGGAGATCTTTGTGGGCTATACTCGGCCTTGTCTCAGGATGGTAAGTTGGTGGTTGAAGATTTCCCTCTAGTGGTGTGGGGGCTGTGCTTTGGCAAAGTGGGTGGGGTTATATCCTTCCTGTTTGGCCCTGTCCGGGGTGTCCTCGGATGGGGCCACAGTGTCTCCTGACCCCTCCTGTCTCAGCCTCCAGTATTTATCTCAGTTTATGTGTCAGGGTCAGTTTGTTTAACTTCTCCTGTCCTATGTAAATCTATCTCACTCGGAGGACCTGAGCCCAGAACCATGCCCCAGGACTACCTGACATGATGACTCCTTGCTGTCCCCAGTCCACCTGGCCATGCTGCTGCTCCAGTTTCAACTGGCCTGGGCCCAGGACCATGTCCCAGGACTACCTGACATGAGGACTCCTTGCTGTCCCCAGTCCACCTGGCCATGCTCACTCCAGTTTCACTGTTCTGATATTATTCAACCATGCTGGTCATTTATGAACATTTGAACATCTTGGCCACGTTCTGTTATAATCTCCACCTGGCACAGCCAGAAGAGGACTGGCCACCCCACATATGCTCTCTCTAATTCTCCTTTCTTTCTCTCTCTCGGAGGACCTGAGCCCTAGGACCGTGCCCCAGGACTACCTGACATGATGGCTCCTTGCTGTCCCCAGTCCATCTGACTGTGCTGCTGCTCCAGTTTCAACTGTTCTGCCTTATTATTATTTGACCATGCTGGTCATTTATGAACATTTGAACATCTTGGTCATGTTCTGTATATCTCACGGCACAGCCAGAAGAGGTCAGGATATTCTAGGGAAACCGTGCTTTTACACCTGCATTGTTTGCTGTTTGGGGTTTTAGGCTGGGTTTCTCACTTTGAGATATCAGCTGATGTACGAAGGGCTATATAAATAAATTTGATTTGATTTGATTTGATTAAACCTCCTCCATGTATATCTCACTAGGTCAGGGTATTAAACCTCCTCCATGTATATCTCACTAGGTCAGGGTATTAAACCTCCATGTATATCTCACTAGGTCAGGATATTAAACCTCCATGTATATCTCACTAGGTCAGGGTATTAAACCTCCTCCATGTATATCTCACTAGGTCAGGATATTAAACCTCCATGTATATCTCACTAGGTCAGGGTATTAAACCTCCTCCATGTATATCTCACTAGGTCAGGGTATTAAACCTCCTCCATGTATATCTCACTAGGTCAGGGTATTAAACCTCCTCCATGTATATCTCACTAGGTCAGGATATTAAACCTCCATGTATATCTCACTAGGTCAGGATAGTAAACCTCCATGTATATCTCACTAGGACAGGGTATTAAAACCTCCTGCATGTATCTCTCACTAGGTCAGGGTATTAAACCTCCATGTATATCTCACTAGGTCAGGATATTAAACCTCCATGTATATCTCACTAGGTCAGGGTATTAAACCTCCTCCATGTATATCTCACTAGGTCAGGATATTAAACCTCCATGTATATCTCACTAGGTCAGGATATTAAACCTCCATGTATATCTCACTAGGTCAGGGTATTAAACCTCCTCCATGTATATCTCACTAGGTCAGGGTATTAAACCTCCTCCATGTATATCTCACTAGGTCAGGGTATTAAACCTCCTCCATGTATATCTCACTAGGTCAGGGTATTAAACCTCCTCCATGTATATCTCACTAGGTCAGGGTATTAAACCTCCTCCATGTATATCTCACTAGGTCAGGGTATTAAACCTCCTCCATGTATATCTCACTAGGTCAGGATATTAAACCTCCATGTATATCTCACTAGGTCAGGATATTAAACCTCCATGTATATCTCACTAGGTCAGGGTATTAAAACCTCCTGCATGTATCTCTCACTAGGTCAGGATATTAAACCTCCTCCATGTATATCTCACTAGGTCAGGGTATTAAACCTCCTCCATGTATATCTCACTAGGTCAGGATATTAAACCTCCATGTATATCTCACTAGGTCAGGATAGTAAACCTCCATGTATATCTCACTAGGTCAGGGTATTAAAACCTCCTGCATGTATCTCTCACTAGGTCAGGATATTAAACCTCCTCCATGTATATCTCACTAGGTCAGGGTATTAAACCTCCTCCATGTATATCTCACTAGGTCAGGATATTAAACCTCCATGTATATCTCACTAGGTCAGGATAGTAAACCTCCATGTATATCTCACTAGGTCAGGGTATTAAAACCTCCTGCATGTATCTCTCACTAGGTCAGGGTATTTAAGTCTCCATATATCCACTAATTCCAATATATCCATGACATTCATGATTTCCTTAAGTGCCTGAAGGTGATAGTTTGTAGTGTGATTTCCTTTCTGGTCCATAGAGGTATTTAAAACCGTATTAAAATCTCCCACCATAATAATAGAGTTGAGTGATGCTTGTAGAGTTGAAAAATCCTTATATTTACAATATACATTATTTTATTGACATTTTTATATATATTTTCAAAGAAGCTTGGATCATCATTATTCGGACCGTATAGGTTAATGAGCCATATCCAAGATGGCGTAGCAGTAAGTCGTCCTGTCGTATCGTGTCACCTGTATATAGCCTGTATATATCGTCTCTTTTTCGTTTTACATATTTTTCTTCGCATATCTTTAAAAACATTTTGCTAAACCTAAGCTTCCAAATACTCTCCTGCAACCCGCCTCACCCAATGTAGCTACTTTTTCCTAAAGTATTTACATTTACTTTGGAACCGGAACCCCTCAACTGAAGCTAGCCAGCTAACCACCAGCTAACCACCAGATATGCTAGCGGTCTTCAGCTAACCGGTCATCAGCTAACCTTTAGCTCGGAAAGCTCTCGCCAGTTCGAACAACGCGACGCTAACCAGAGCATAACGGACCTTTTTTATCCCCGGATTCCCACCGCAAACTGAACATTTTTCAGCTGGATCTTCACAACTAGCTATCGAGCTAAACCGCAACCCTGGTTGATTACTCCTGGCTAGCGTTTCCACCCACCTAGCTTGAAGCTAGCCTGGCCAGAGCCCCTGTGCTACCACCGTAGCATACTCCTGGGCTACAATACCCGGACCCACGACCGGTCTATCGATGTCACCGCTTGAAGAGGAATAAACAGACTCACCCCATCGCGACGTCCCCCAAAGGCTAACTCTCTAGCCCTTGCTATCTCCTTGCTTGCTAATTCGGCCTGCTAACTCGTAGCTTGTTTAGCCCAGGGCCGCTAACTGCTACCTTGTTTACCCCGGCCTGCTAACTGTTAGCTTGTTAGCACAGGCCTGCTAACCGTCTGCATCGCCGCGTCCCAAACACCCATATGTACTTTCTATCTCTTTCCGATTAAAAAAAAAATTTGTTTATACCTTCCGGAAACCTGCCTCACCCAATGTGATACGGAATCGCTATTATTTTTAATTTTTAGAACACACTCAAGAACCTCCAGAAGCTAACCAGCTAACTAGCTACAAGCTATTTAGTCATTGTTAGTTTTTAACCTGGATAACACTCGCCAGTCCAGCTCCCCTGCCCCATCCACCGCTGCCCCCTGGACACTGATCACTTGGCGACATAGCTGACTGTCCATTAATCACGATACTCCATTCTGCTTGTTTGTTTTATCTGTCGGCCCCGTTGCCTAGTCAACGCCATTTTACCTGCTGTTGTTGTGCTAGCTGATTAGCTGTTGTTGTCTCACCTACTGTTTTAGCTAGCTTTCCCATTTCAACACCTGTGATTACTGTATGCCTCGCTGTATGTCTCTCTCAAATGTCAATATGCCTTGTATACTGTTGCTCAGGTTAGTTATCATTGTTTTGACCTCACCCATTACAACCCATTACAACCAGCATGTCCAGAGATACAACCTCTCTCATCATCACCCAGTGCCTGGGCTTACCTCCGCTATACCCGCACCCCACCATATCCCTGTCTGCGCATTATGCCCTGAATATATTCTACCATGCCCAGAAACCTGCTCCTCTTATTCTCTGTCCCCAACGCTCTAGGCGACCAGTTTTGATAGCCTTTAGCCGCACCCTCATACTACTCCTTCTCTGTTCCGCGGGTGATGTGGAGGTAAACCCAGGCCCTGCATGTCCCCAGGCACCCTCATTTGTTGACTTCTGTGATCGAAAAAGCCTTGGTTTCATGCATGTCAACATCAGAAGCCTCCTCCCTAAGTTTGTTTTACTCACTGCTTTAGCACACTCTGCTAACCCTGATGTCCTTGCCGTGTCTGAATCCTGGCTCAGGAAGGCCACCAAAAATTCAGAGATTTCCATAGCCAACTATAACATCTTCCGTCAAGATAGAACTGCCAAAGGGGGAGGAGTTGCAGTCTACTGCAGAGATAGCCTGCAAAGTAACGTCATACTTTCCAGGTCCATACCCAAACAGGTCGAACTACTAATTTTGAAAATTACTCTCTCCAGAAATAAGTCTCTCACTGTTGCCCCCTGCTACCGACCCCCCTCAGCTCCCAGCTGTGCCCTGGACACCATTTGTGAATTGATTGCCCCCCATCTAGCTTCAGAGTTTGTTCTGTTAGGTGACCTAAACTGGGATATGCTTAACACCCCGGCAGTCCTACAATCTCACACAAATCATCAAGGAACCCACCAGGTACAACCCTAACTCTGTAAGCAAGGGCACCCTCATAGACGTCATCCTGACCAACTGGCCCTCCAAACACACCTCCGCTGTCTATAACCAGGATCTCAGCGATCACTGCCTCATTGCCTGTATCCGCTACGGTGCCGCAGTCAAACGACCACCCCTCAACACTGTCAAACGCTCCCTAAAACACTTCTGTGAGCAGGCCTTTCTAATCGACCTGGCCCGGGTATCCTGGAAGGACATTGACCTCATCACGTCAGTTGAGGATGCCTGGTCATTCTTTAAGAGTAACTTCCTCACCATTTTAGATAAGCATGCTCCGTTCCAAAAATGCAGAACTAAGAACAGATACAGCCCTTGGTTCACTCCAGACCTGACTGCCCTCGACCAGCACAAAAACATCCTGTGGCGGACTGCAATAGCATCGAATAGTCCCCGCGATATGCAACTGTTCAGGGAAGTCAGGAACCAATACACGCAGTCAGTCAGGAAAACTAAGGCCAGCTTCTTCAGGCAGAAGTTTGCATCCTGTAGCTCCAACTCCAAAAAGTTCTGGGACACTGTGAAGTCCATGGAGAACAAGAGCACCTCCTCCCAGCTGCCCACTGCACTGAGGCTAGGTAACATGGTCACCACCGATAAATCCATGATTATCGAAAACTTCAACAAGCATTTCTCAACGGCTGGCCATGCCTTCCGCCTGGCTACTCCTACCTCGGCCAACAGCTCCACCCCCCCCCTCGCAGCTCCTCGCCCAAGCCTCTCCAGGTTCTCCTTTACCCAAATCCAGATAGAAGATTTTCTGAAAGAGCTGCAAAACCTGGACCCGTATAAATCAGCTGGGCTTGACAATCTGGACCCTCTATTTCTGAAACTATCCGCCGCCATTGTCGCAACTCCTATTACCAGCCTGTTCAACCTCTCTTTCATATCGTCTGAGATCCCCAAGGATTGGAAAGCTGCCGCAATCATCCCCCTCTTCAAAGGGGGAGACACCCTGGACCCAAACTGTTACAGACCTATATCCATTCTGCCCTGCCTATCTAAGGTCTTCGAAAGCCAAGTCAACAAACAGGTCACTGACCATCTCGAATCTCACCGTACCTTCTCCGCTGTGCAATCTGGTTTCCGAGCCGGTCACGGGTGCACCTCAGCCACACTCAAGGTACTAAATGATATCATAACCGCCATCGATAAAAGACAGTACTGTGCAGCCGTCTTCATCGAACTTGCCAAGGCTTTCGACTCTGTCAATCACCATATTCTTATCGGCAGACTCAGTAGCCTCGGTTTTTCGGATGACTGCCTTGCCTGGTTCACCAATTACTTTGCAGACAGAGTTCAGTGTGTCAAATCGGAGGGCATGCTGTCCGGTCCTCTGGCAGTCTCTATGGGGGTGCCACAGGGTTCAATTCTCGGGCCGACTCTCTTCTCTGTATATATCAATGATGTTGCTCTTGCTGCGGGCGATTCCCTGATTCACCTCTACGCAGACGACACCATTCTATATACTTTTGGCCCGTCATTGGACACTGTACTCTCTAACCTCCAATTGAGCTTAAATGCCATACAACACTCCTTCCGTGGCCTCCAACTGCTCTTAAACGCTAGTAAAACCAAATGCATGCTTTTCAACCGATCGCTGCCTGCACCCGCATGCCCGACTAGCATCACCACCCTGGATGGTTCCGACCTTGAATATGTGGACACCTATAAGTACCTAGGTGTCTGGCTAGACTGCAAACTCTCCTTCCAGACTCATATCAAACATCTCCAATCGAAAATCAAATCAAGAGTCGGCTTTCTATTCCGCAACAAAGCCTCCTTCACTCACGCTGCCAAGCTTACCCTAGTAAAACTGACTATCCTACCGATCCTCGACTTCGGCGATGTCATCTACAAAATTGCTTCCAACACTCTACTCAGCAAACTGGATGCAGTTTATCACAGTGCCATCCGTTTTGTCACTAAAGCACCTTATACTACCCACCACTGCGACTTGTATGCTCTAGTTGGCTGGCCCTCGCTACATATTCGTCACCAGACCCACTGGCTCCAGGTCATCTACAAGGCCATGCTAGGTAAAGCTCCGCCTTATCTCAGTTCACTGGTCACGATGGCAACACCCATCCGCAGCAAGCGCTCCAGCAGGTGTATCTCACTGATCATCCCTAAAGCCAACACCTCATTCGGCCGCCTTTCGTTCCAGTACTCTGCTGCCTGTGACTGGAACGAATTGCAAAAATCTCTGAAGTTGGAGACTTTTATCTCCCTCACCAACTTCAAACATCAGCTAACTGAGCAGCTTACCGATCGCTGCAGCTGTACATAGTCTATTGGTAAATAGCCCACCCATTTTCACCTACCTCATCCCCACAGTTTTTATTTATTTACTTTTCTGCTCTTTTGCACACCAATATCTCTACCTGTACATGACCATCTGATCATTTATCACTCCAGTGTTAATCTGCAATATTGTAATTATTCGCCTACCTCCTCATGCCTTTTGCACACATTGTATATAGACTCCCCTTTTTTCTACTGTGTTATTGACTTGTTAATTGTTTACTCCATGTGTAACTCTTGGCCAGGTCGCAGTTGCAAATGAGAACTTGTTCTCAACTAGCCTACCTGGTTAAATAAATGTGAAATAAAAAATAAATACAAATATCTGTTTATTGTCCAATAACATATTTAATATAATCCATCTACCTTGAGGATCTGTTTGGACAATTTGGATCAAAATTAGTGTTAATTAATATCATCACCTCTTTTGAGTTTCTTTGCCCCCTGGGAGAAATATATCCCCCCCCTCCTTCCCCCACAAAACTTCATCTAAAAATGTTGAATGAGTTTCCTGTAAACAATAGATATTATATTTCTTCTCTTTTAGCCAGGTAAATATTGACTGTGTTTTCTTATTATCTGCTAAGCCATTACAATTAGAATTGACTATACTTATTTCACCAATTACCACAATGAGACAGAAGTTTCAATTCTATTCATCATAATATCTGTTTGTAAACGTACCATTAAAAAGTAACGTGATGATTGAGTGTCTATATAGCTGTACCATGATCTTTGTATTGCTACGAAGTAAACCTCCAATTGGCCTCCCTTATTCCACCTGCTAAAACCCCTCCTCATCCTGACTTGGGTTGTCGTTCCAATGCCCATCACTCTTCGAGCGTTACACACACACACACACGCACGCACGCACGCACGCACGCACACACGCACACACACACACACACACACACACACACACACACACACACACACACACACACACACACACACACACACACACACACACACACACACACACACACACACACACACACACACACACACACACACACACACACACACACACACACACACACACGACCCCTGTCCCCCACAACAACCACTCAGATTCTCAATTCTCGATTCTCAATCTCAGTTGCACCATCCCAGAGCCCAACTCAAGAAAGGTCTTGATTTACGACTGCATATACAGTTGCAGCTGTATGAGAATGTCTGTAAAACTGAGCAAAAAATGGGCAGAAATGGGGAGATTTGATGAACCATTGTCACGTCCTAGATGATGGAGGTCAGATATAACCCCTTTCCCCTGAAACACCCACAACATGGTCCCCCGTAGTGACCATATGCCCAAGCATCTCCATGCAGTCAGACCTTTGATTTTGTTCCACCAGGGCCACAATAATATGCCACCTCTCTGAATGTCCGAGTGTGACCCCCTCCCCATGGGTTACTGCAGCCGGTGATGCCAGCACTGTCTGGGTGGGGGCTCCCCACCGGAATCCCCACCGGCTAGGTACAAGGTCGTCAAGGTTCTCATTAGCAGCTTTGAGAATGGCCTTGTAGATTATGCTGTCTCGTCAGGGGGCTCTGGCTCTGCAGGAGCAACCCTGCCAGGCTCAGAATCATACGGTGTTGCTCTACAAGGTCTCTGACCATCGATTAGGCTGCATACAGACTGCTTACAGCAGGCCCCACAGATAGGGACTTCTCCTTAGTATCTGGGTCCTTCAGGTGGGTGTCTAGGGTTTAGGGTTGTGGACCATTCCATCCATATAAGACCATAAATAAATACATTAGATGTATAATTTATTTTTAAATGCATTTCCACCATCAAAGAAAGGACAAAAAATAAATAAATAGGAAGTATAGTTCCTTGTAAAATATATATCCCTCATCGGCACAACATTGAAAGCTCTCTCACAACCCTCTGCTCACAGACATGCATCGGTTCTGGGATATGCAACCATTTCCTTTCTCACTCACTAAACACCACACTTTCCCAAACACCATAAAACGCACACCACACCATCCACCTCAATACACCCACACACCACACCTTCCACCTCAATACACCCACACACCACACCTTCCACCTCAATACACCCACACACCACACCTTCCACCTCAATACACCCACACACCACACCTTCCACCTCAATACACCCACACACCACACCTTCCACCTCAATACACCCACACACCACACCATCCACCTCAATACACCCACACACCACACCTTCCACCTCAATACACCCACACACCACACCTTCCACCTCAATACACCCACACACCACACCTTCCACCTCAATACACCCACACACCACACCTTCCACCTCAATACACCCACACACCACACCTTCCACCTCAATACACCCACACACCACACCTTCCACCTCAATACACCCACACACCACACCTTCCACCTCAATACACCCACACACCACACCTTCCACCTCAATACACCCACACACCACACCTTCCACCTCAATACACCACACCTTCCACCTCAATACACCCACACACCACACCTTCCACCTCAATACACCCACATACTGCGTCTTCTGTCTGCTGTGTTTTAAAATGTCCCCTGTGTTGAATTAGTGTTTGTGTTCCAATTAGTTATATTTGAAGATTTAAAAAAGCTTCTTCTTTTATGTTTCATTATTTACAATCCATACCATGACTAGTATTGTGGTTCATTATTTACAATCCCTACCATGACTAGTATTGTGTGGTTCATTATTTACAATCCATACCATGGCTAGTATTGTGTGGTTCATTATTTACAATCCATACCATGACTAGTATTGTGGTTCATTATTTACAATCCATACCATGACTAGTATTGTGGTTCATTATTTACAATCCCTACCATGACTAGTATTGTGGTTCATTATTTACAATCCCTACCATGACTAGTATTGTGTGGTTCATTATTTACAATCCATACCATGGCTAGTATTGTGTGGTTCATTATTTACAATCCATACCATGACTAGTATTGTGTGGTTCATTATTTACAATCCATACCATGACTAGTATTGTGTGGTTCATTATTTACAATCCATACCATGGCTAGTATTGTGTGGTTCATTATTTACAATCCATACCATGACTAGTATTGTGTGGTTCATTATTTACAATCCATACCATGACTAGTATTGTGTGGTTCATTATTTACAATCCCTACCATGACTAGTATTGTGTGGTTCATTATTTACAATCCCTACCATGACTAGTATTGTGTGGTTCATTATTTACAATCCCTACCATGACTAGTATTGTGTGGTTCATTATTTACAATCCCTACCATGACTAGTATTGTGTGGTTCATTATTTACAATCCCTACCATGACTAGTATTGTGTGTTTTATTATTTACCTCCTCTATGAGATCTTTGTAATTAAAAGACAAATAGCCATGGAGTCATCGTTGTGTCTCTGAACACATCAACATATTGTTTATCGACTACGAGAGCTACACGTTTCCCTTTAGTCTGTGTTCCTTGAAAAATGGATACCGAACTTTACGCCGTTCTGCAATTTCCTTCGGGAACTGATCATTCGTGCCAGTAAGTCTTTTTTTTTACCCAGGCTTTTAACCATTATTTTATCTTTAAAGAAAGCAAATTTGTCAACGATTGGGCGTTCATACCTCTGTCCTCTCTGTCACAAGCGGTGTACATTGGCGGTTTGATTTAGATTTCATCGACAGCTTGGCGTGGGATCTGAAGCTCTGTAAGGAGGAACTCTAACTACACATTCAGGAACTTCTCCTTCTTTCTTTCTCTCATGGATCTTGCCTGTATGTCAAGTAAAGGCTTCTCTCAGAACGATGTTCTCCTTTCTTAAGTTCATTAACTTCGGTTTCAATCTTATTTTACGGTCCCTTTTAGCGTGTTTGTGTCTTCCTACAATGTCACAGTTTTTTGGTCAGCTCTTCTATATCCTTACTGAATAGTTCAAGTGTACCCAGTTTGTCATTTATTGATTTTAACAGATCGGTCGACCTTTACCATTCCCGGTGGTGAAAAGACTAGATCGTCTGATGTTTGTCGATGGAGATTGCATGGCTGTATGCTCAATTTTATAATCCTTGTCAGCAACAGGTGTCCACAAATTTGAAGGGGTGTCCACCTACTTTTGTATATATAGTGTATTACTGCACTGTCTTAGCTAGGAACACAAGTATTTCACAGAGAGAGAGCAGAGAGACAGTATAGAGAGAGCAGAGAGAGAGAGCAGAGAGACAGTATAGAGAGAGCAGAGAGCGAGCAGAGAGACAGTATAGAGAGAGCAGAGAGAGAGAGCAGAGAGACAGTATAGAGAGAGCAGAGAGAGAGAGCAGAGAGACAGTATAGAGAGAGCAGAGAGCGAGCAGAGAGACAGTATAGAGAGAGCAGAGAGAGAGAGCAGAGAGACAGTATAGAGAGAGCAGAGAGCGAGCAGAGAGACAGTATAGAGAGAGCAGAGAGCGAGCAGAGAGACAGTATAGAGAGAGCAGAGAGCGAGCAGAGAGACAGTATAGAGAGAGTATAGAAAGAGTATAGAGAGAGCATAGAGAGGGAGCATAGAGAGAGCATAGAGACAGTATAGAGAGATAATAGAAAGAGTATAGAGAGAGCAGAGAGGGAGCATAGAGAGAGCATAGAGAGAGCAGAGAGAGTATAGAGAGCAGAAAGAGAGCAGAGAGAGAGCAGAAAGAGAAGACAGAGATTAGAGAGAGAGAGTATAGAGAGCAGAGAGAGAAGAGAGAGCAGAGAGAGAGCAGAGAGAGAACAGAAAGACAGTGAACAGAAAGAGAGAGAGCAGAGAGAAAGCAGAGAGATAAAAGAGAGAGTTTAGAGCAGAGAGTATAGAGAGAGAGAGCAGAGAGTATAGAGACAGGAGAGAGAAACCAGGGTGAGAGTATAGAGAGCAGAGAGAGATTGGAGAGAGAGCAGAGAGTATAGAGAGAGAGCAGAGAGAGCAGAGAGAAAGCAGATAGAGAGCAGGGAGAGTATAGAGAGAGCAGATAGAGAGTATAGATAGAGCAGACAGAGAGCAGATAGAGAGTTTAGAGAAATCAGAAAGAGAGCAGATAGAGAGTATAGATAGAGCAGAGAGAGCAGGGAGAGACCAGAGAGAGAGCAGAGAGATAGTATAGAGAGAGCAGAGAAAGGGCAGAGAGAGTAAAGCACGGCCCTCCTAGCATATGCTCTTTCATGTGGAATGAATCCTTCACCATAAACCATTTTACAACCAGTTAAAGGTAACTGGCCATGCTGAACATATGTAGGAACTAACTAACCATGATTTACTTTAAGCACTGCAACGTGAGCTCAGAGACCATATCGTTGTCTCGGACGACCACCATTCGGGTACTTAATTTCAAATGTTTTCATCAAAGCTGAGCGTCGCGTTAATCAATGGTAGTATGGAACACCTCCTGGAAGGGCTTTCGGGGTGGAAATACTGTAAGGGCTTTCTGGATGGAAATACTGGAAGGGCTTTCTGGATGGAAATACTGGAAGGGCTTTCTGGATGGAAACACTGGAAGGGCTTTCTAGATGGAAACACTGGAAGGGCTTTCTGGATGATACAGATACACATTTAGTCATTAAAACAATCATAAACCTACAAAAGGCTAACGGTTCTCTCTCTGGCATGAGAGTACACATACAGGCAGTTAGGCCCTCACTCCCTATCCAGGAACAGGCCTTTCTCTCTGGCACGGGACAGAATGTTATTGGGAGAATGCTTCTGACCTTCCATTTGCAAGACACACACATAGGAACTACAGACACACACATAGGAACTACAGACACACACATAGGAATACACACATAGGAACTACAGACACACACATAGGAACTACAGACACACACATAGGAATACACAGATAGGAACTACAGACACACACATATGAATACACACATAGGAACGACAGACACACACATAGGAACTACAGACACACACATAGGAACTACAGACACACACATAGGAATACACACATAGGAACTACAGACACACACATAGGAATACACACATAGGAACTACAGACACACACATAGGAATACACACATAGGAACTACAGACACACACATAGGAACTACAGACACACACATAGAAACTACAGACACACACATAGGAACTACAGACACACACATAGGAATACACACATAGGAACTACAGACACACACATAGGAATACACACATAAGAACTACAGGCACACACATAGGAACTACAGACCCACACATAGGAACTACAGACACACACAGGAACTACAGACACACACATAGGAATACACACATAGGAACTACAGACACACACATAGGTACTACAGACACACACATAGGAACTACAGACACACACATAGGAACTACAGACACACACATAGGAATACACACATAGGAACTACAGACACACACATAGGAACTACAGACATACACATAGGAACTACAGACACACACATAGGAATACACACATAGGAACTACAGACACACACATAGGAACTACAGACACACACATAGGAACTACAATATGAACTACAGACCCCCCCCCACACACACACACACAACCAAGCTGAAGGAGCATGGAGTTGGCACTGTGTCCACATTAACATCCTGTCCTTCAGTTGTTTGTCTCAAATGTTCCCCTCCAGCATGTTAACGCAGATTCACAATCAGTAATGGACTTCCTAATTTACAGCACGTAACCCACGAGTGTACCACATAAAGTTGGCAAACAAATCCACAGTTAAACCTACAAGTGGTAGAAGTTGCTCTGGATAACATCGCCTGTTAAAAACTAGAATGGGAGGGGGGTGTGGGGGGACCTGCAATTTTGGCTTCTATGATTCAACTCAGTGACCAGACAGCAAGTCAACTCACTCTTAACCCTAAACCACAGCCCTGGGCCTTACCTGTTTTGGGAGGGGAGGGGAGGAAAGGAGGGGAGGGGAGGAAAGGAGGGAGGAAAGGAGGGGAGGGGGGAGGAAAGGAGGGGAGGGGAGGGAGGAGGGGAGGGGAGGAGAGGGAAAGGGAAGAGGAGCAGAGAAGGGGGAGAGCATTACAGAGGGGACATGCCCTTGTGTTGGCAGACTTAGACCAGGCCAGGGTCAGGTGAAAGGAGCAGGGGTGAGGAGACAGAGGGGAGGAGACAGAGGTGAGGAGAGAGGGGTGAGGAGACAGAGGGGAGGAGACAGGGGTGAGGAGACAGGGGTGAGGAGAGAGGGGAGGAGACAGGGTGAGGAGACAGAGGGGAGGAGACAGGGGTGAGGAGAGAGGGGTGAGGAGACAGAGGGGAGGAGACAGGGGTGAGGAGACAGGGGTGAGGAGAGAGGGGAGGAGACAGGGGTGAGGAGACAGAGGGGAGGAGACAGGGGTGAGGAGACAGGGGTGAGGAGAGAGAGGGGAGGGAAGGAGAGAGAGGGGAGGAGAGAGAGGGGAGGAGAGGAGAGAGAGGGAAGCTGGGCCTAAAAGCTGCAGTTTCCCCTGAAGCACCCCAAGACTCGCACAGCCCCTCAGGCAGAGAGGGAGGTTGGGGGTCAATCCAGGTCCAGGACTGTAGCCCACAGTGGCCGCAGGCAAAGGTGCACTGAAGGGAACAACGGACTTCACCTTTCAGTTCTCCCCGGTCCGGTTAGACACAGGTCTGACAGATAGCGCTGGACTAGAGCCTAAAACGACCCAGCTCTGCCCTCTGGTTAGTGGGGTTGCACCTTCCAAGTCCATTCATTCTGCCTTCATTTAAAATGCATAACACAGCTTTAAAATGACGACACCTAGAAGTAGGTACATGTTTGAAACTATGCAGTCAATTTCTGGAGCGTGGCTGCAGTATACAGTGTTGTGTGCAAAAATAAAGAATAATATATGCCATTTAGCAGACGCTTTTATCCAAAGCGACTTACAGTCATGTGTGCATACATTCTACGTATGGGTGGTCCCGGGGATCGAACCCACTACCCTGGCGTTACAAGCGCCATGCTCTACCAAATGAGCTACAGAAGGACCAACTTTAAAAACCTAACAATAAATTAGCACGAAGGAGAGGAGGAGAGGAGGAGAGGAGGAGAGGAGGAGAGGAGAGGAGAGGAGAGGAGGAGAGGAGAGAGAGAGGAGAGGAGGAGGAGAGGAGAGGAGGAGGGAGGAGGAGGGAGGAGAGGAGGGAGGAGAGGAGAGGAGGAGAGGAGGAGAGGAGAGGAGAGGAGGAGAGGGAGGAGAGAGGAGAGGGAGGAGGAGAGGAGGAGAGGAGAGGAGGAGAGGAGGAGAGGAGGGAGAGGAGAGGAGGAGAGGAGGAGGGGAGGAGGGAGGAGGGAGGAGAGGAGGAGAGGAGGGAGGAGGGAGGAGGAGGAGGAGGAGAGGAGGGAGGGAGAGGAGAGGAGGAGAGGAGGAGAGGAGGAGAGGAGGAGAGGAGGAGGAGGAGAGGAGGAGAGGAGGAGAGGAGGAGGAGGAGGGAGGAGGAGGAGGAGAGGAGGAGGAGAGGGAGGAGAGGAGGAGAAAAAGGAGGAGAAGGAGGAGGAGAGAGAGGAGAGGAGGATAGGAGGAGAGGGAGGAGAGGAGAGGAGAGGGAGAGAGAGAGAGGAGAGGAGAGGAGGAGAAAGGGAGCTGAGGAGAGGGAGGAGGAGAGGAGAGAGGAGGGGAGGAGGAGAGAGGATGGGGAGGAGGAGGAGGAGGAGGAGAGGAGGGGAGGAGGAGGAGGAGGGAGAGGAGGAGGGAGAGGAGGAGAGGAGGAGATTTTTAGGAGGAGGAGAGGAGGAGAGGAGAGGGAGGGAGAGTGGGAGGATAAGATCTGAGACCAGAGTGTGGGAATGGGAGAGAGAGAGAGAGGAGGAGAGACCCTTTTAAACCCACACCTCCTCCTCTCCTCTCCTCTCCTCCTCTCCTCCCTCTCTCCCTCTCTCCCTCCCTCTCCCTCTCCTCCCCTCCCTCTCTCCTCTCCACTCTCCCCTCCTCTCCCTTCTCCTCTCCTCCCCCCTCTCCTCTCTCCTCTCCCTCTCCTCTCTCCCTTCTCCTCTCCTCTCCCCTCTCCTCTCCCCTTTCCTCTCCTCCCCTCTCCTCTCCTCTCCCCTTTCTCTCCTTTCCCCTCTCCTCTCTGGACTGAGAGAGGGAGAGGAGGAGAGAGGAGAGAGAGGAGAGGAGGGAGGAGGAGGAGGAGCTCCCCTCCTCCTCTCCCTCTCCTCTCTCCCCTCCTCTCCTCCCCCCTCTCCTCTCTCCTCTCCTCCTCTCCTCTCCCCTTTCCGCTCTCTCTCTCCTCTCCTCTCCTCTCCTCTCCTCTCCTCTCCTCTCCCTCTCTCTCTTCCTTGGGAGGCTGGTTGAGCTTGGGGGAGGGTGGAGATGTGAGGAGTGTGTGTGTGTGAGAGAGTGTGTGTGTGAGGATCAGGAGGCTCAGAGGGAGCCAAACTAACCATGAGAGGATTAGGAGGAGAGTGATGGCATCCAGACTGGGGATGGACAGAGGAGAGGATTCTCGGAGGAGAGGGAGGAGGAGAGAGGAGAGGAGGAGAGGATGAGGAGGGAGGGAGGGAGGAGGAGGTGAGTGAGGAGTGTGTGGTGAGGAGGGAGAGGAGAGGAGGGAGGAGAGGTGGAGGGAGAGGAGGAGGAGGAGGAGAGGTGGAGGAGGAGGAGGAGGGAGGAGGAGAGAGGAGGAGAGGAGAGGAGGAGAGGAGAGGAGGAGAGGAGGAGTGAGGAGTGGTGAGTGAGGAGAGGAGGAGAGGAGGAGAGGAGGAGAGGAGGAGAGAGGAGGAGAGGAGAGGAGGAGAGGAGGAGAGGAGGAGAGGAGAGGAGAGGAGGAGAGGAGAGGAGGAGGAGGGAGGAGGAGAGGAGGAGAGGAGAGCGAAGGAGGAGGAGAGGAGGAGAGGAGGAGAGGAGGAGTGGAGGAGAGAGGAGGAGGTGAGGGAGGGAGAGGAGGAGAGGAGGAGGAGAGGAGGAGGAGTGGTGAGAGGAGGAGAGGGTGGAGTGAGGGAGTGAGGTGAGGTGGAGGTGGTGTGAGGAGTGTGTGTGTGTGAGGTGTGGAGAGAGTTTGAGGAGAGGAGGAGCGGAGTGTGTGGGAGAGGATGGTGAGGTGTGTGAGGAGAGGAGGTGAGGTGGTGTGTGAGAGGATGGAGTGTGAGTGTGTCTGTGTGTGAGGAGAGGGGAGATATCCAGACGCCTGGACATGAGAGGAGAGGAGGAGAGAAGGAGAGGAGGAAAGGAGATAGGGAGGAGAGGAGGAAAATGCTCCATTGGGAAAAAAACACAAGAATTCCTGTTTAACCCCATCTGCTAAACAGTCACTCCATCTTTTGCCTCTCATAAAGTGCTTTTTCTAGTCAAGGACCATATCACCTCCACCCTACCTGACACCCTAGACCCACTCCAATTTGGTTCCGCCCAAGTAGGTCCACAGAGGATGCAAAACTGCCTGCCGTTATTTTTACCTGGACAACATTTACTTGACCTATTATTGAGGGAGATGGGAGGATAACCTCCATCTGAAAACAATTAGACCAGCTCCAATACTTAGTGTGGGAATGGCCTTCACACTGGGAGGAGAGAGGAGGTCTACCCTTTTAAACCAACATCTCCTCCCCTCCTGATCCTCAACCGGGGCCCCACAAGGGTCTCCGTTCTGAGCCCTCTCCCCTCTCCCTGTTCCTCCCCCGACTGCCTCCCTCTCCCGCTCTCCTCCAACTCAATCATCAAGTTTCCTCACAACACTAGGCTTGATTCCAACTCCTCTCTCCCTCTCCTCCCCCTCGGAGTGTGGTCTCAGGAAAATAACCTCACACTCAACCTTAACAAAACTAAGGAGATGATTGTGGACTCTCGGAACACCCCCTATCCTCTCCTGGAACAGTAGTGGAGAGGGTCCTCTTTTAAGTTCCTCTCCTCCTTCCTCCCATCACAGACAAACTGAATTCTCCACTCACACTGACAGCTCTGAAGAAGCGCCAGCTCCTCTCCCTCCCCTCTCCTTCTCCTCAAAAGCCTCCTTCTCTCAGATCACTCGAGAGCATCCTGGCGGGCTCCTCTCACCGCCTCCCCTCCTCTCCCCCTCTCCTAAGGCTCTCCTCTCCCCTGCTCCTCCTCCGCTCTCCGGGGGCAAACTACCTGCCCTCCAGGACTCCTACACCCCTCTTGTTCAGGAAGGCCATAAAGATCTCAAGGACATCAACCTCCCTCCTCTCCCCTGTTCACCCCCTATCTCCAGAAGGCTCAGTACAGGTGCATCAAAGCTCTCCGAGAGACTCCTTCTATCTCAAGGCCATTCAGACTGTTAAACAGCCACCTCTAACACCTGGCTCTCCTCTCCTCTCATCTCCCCCTCTCCAACTCCTCCATTTCCTCTCCTCTGATCTCCCCCTTTCTAAATATATCTCTCCTCTTTCAATCTACCTTATATCTTACTTCCTACATTATTCATCTCATATGCATATCCTCTCCTCTCCTCTCCTCTCGACTCTCCTCTCCTCTCCTCTCCCTTTCTATGCCTCTCTGTTTCTTCTCTCTCCTCTCCTGTATATACTGTCCTCTCCATCTACTGTATGCTGCTCTGTACCATCACTCATTCATATGGGCTATGTAGGCTGGTTTATCCCCTTACACTGTGTATAAGGTAGTTTTGGAATTGTTAGTTGATTACTTGTGTGGTTATGTGCATGCCACATGTGTGGAACTAGAAGCACAAGGCACATCAGTCAGGCATTAGACCATCTGCCTTAACGAGCCAAACTAACCATGTTTATTTGATTATTAGTCCATCCAGCTGTGATGACTACCTCTGTTCCCAGCATCCACACTGGCTTCATGGACACAGTCCTCCATCTGATTCTCGGCTGCCTGGGGGAAGGGGGGGTTGGTGTGTATGCCTGCATGCATCCTCTGCTGTGTGTCCCAGTTGTCCATGTTTGTGTGTGTGTCCATCTGTTTAACCCCATCTGTGTGTCCATGTTTAACCCCGTCTGTGTGTGTGTGTTTGTGTGTGTGTGTGTGTGTGTGTGTGTGTTTAACCCCGTGTGTGTGTCCATGTGTTTAACCCCATCTGTGTCACTCCATCCGTTTAACCCCGTCTGCTCCGTGTGTGTGTGTGAGCGTTAACCCCGTCTGTCCCAGTCACTCCATCCGTTTAACCCCGTCTGCTGTCACTCCATGTTTAACCCCGTCTGTGTGTGTGTTTAACCCGTCTGCTGTCACTCCATGTTTAACCCCGTCTGCTCCCAGTGTCCATCCGTTTAACCCCGTCTGCTCCCAGTCACTCCATCCGTTTGTGTGTGTCTGCTCCCAGTGTGTCCATCCGTTTGTGTCTGCTGTGAGTGTTCCAGCGTTGTAACCCTGTCTGCTCCCAGTCACTCCATCCGTTTGTGTGTCTGCTGTGTGTGTTTGAGCGTGTGTCCATGTGTTAACCCCATCTGTGTGTCACTCCATGTGTTTAACCGTGTGTGTGTCTGTCCCAGTCACTCCATCTGTTTAACCCCGTCTGCTGTGTGTGTCACTCCATCCGTTTAACCCGTCTGCTGTGTGTGTGTCCATGTGTTGTGTGTGTCTGCTTGTGTGTGTGTCACTCCATCCGTTTGTCTGTCCCAGTCACTCCATCCGTGTGTGTCTGTGAGTGAGTGTGTTTAAGCGTGTGTGTGTGTGTGTCCATGTTTAATGTGTGTGTGTGTGTGTGTGTGAGTGTGTATGTGTGTGTGTGTGTCTGTGTGTGTCTCAGGGAGATATCCATACGCCTGGACATGAGAGGAAGCTCTGTGACGTCTGCTCCCAATCACTCCATCCGTTTAACCCCGTCTGCTCCCAGTCACTCCATCCGTTTAACCCCATCTGCTCCCAGTCACTCCATCCGTTTAACCCCATCTGCTCCCAGTCACTCCATCCGTTTAACCCCGTCTGCTCCCAGTCACTCCATCTGTTTAACCCCGTCTGCTCCCAGTCACTCCATCCGTTTAACCCTGTCTGCTCCCAGTCACTCCATCCGTTTAACCCCGTCTGCTCCCAGTCACTCCATCTGTTTAACCCCATCTGCTCCCAGTCACTCCATCTGTTTAACCCCATCTGCTCCCAGTCACTCCATCTGTTTAACCCCATCTGCTCCCAGTCACTCCATCTGTTTAAACCCGTCTGCTCCCAGTCACTCCATCTGTTTAACCCGGTCTGTTTAACCCAGTCACTGAAGACTGTTTAGTCACTGAAGACCAGTCACTGAAGTCTATCAAAAGCACCTAGAAGGCAGTGGCAGCAACGAAAAGGGGACTATGCATTCTTATCTACTGTGACACACTCACGCACACACACACACACATACATACATACATACATACACTCACGCACACGTACATACATACATACATACATACATACATACATACATACATACATACATACATACATACATACACACACACACACACACACACACACACACACACACACACACACACACACACACACATACACACACACACACACACACACACACATACACACACACACACACACACACACACACACTCAAACACACGCTCACATCACACACACACACACACACACACGCTCAAACACACACACACTCAAACGCTCAAACACACACACGCTCAAACACACACACGCACAAACACACACACACACACACACACACACGCACGCACACACACACACACACACACACACACACACACACACACACACACACACACACACACACACACACACACACACACACACACACACACACACACACACACACACACACACACAACACACACACACACACACATGCTCAAACAAACACACGCTCAAACACACACATGCTCTAACACAGACACACACGCTCAAACACACACACTCACAAATGCACACATACACACACACACACTCAGACACACACACATTTTTGACCTTCCTCTTTATTACCCTCTAAGGGAACCAATTATGAGTCACCAACCTGCTTATTCTCATGAAGCACATAAAAGTGTCACAGCACCATAGTGGATATATAGGACTCAGCATCGATCGGCTGTATGAGAGAGAGACTGTCTGAGACTGAAAACAGACCACTTTCTCCTACTCTCGCTCCTCTCAATATAGGACTCAGCATCGATCGGCTGTATGAGAGAGAGAGACTGTCTGAGACTGAAAACAGACCGCTTTCAAGGTTATTGGTTCACTGGGGAAGGACCCAAAGTTATTGGTTCCCTGGGGAAAGACCCAAGGTTATTGGTGCACTGGTGAAGGACCCAAGGTTATTGGTTCACTGGGGAAGGACCCAAGGTTATTGGTTCCCTGGGGAAGAACCCAAGGTTATTGGTTCCCTGGGGAAGAACCCAAGGTTATTGGTTCACTGGGGAATGCCTGAAGTTTATTGGTTCACTGGGGAAGGACCCAAGGTTATTGGTTCACTGGGGAATGCCTGAAGTTTATTGGTTCACTGGGGAATGCCTGAAGTTTATTGGTTCACTGGGGAAGGACCCAAGGTTATTGGTTCACTGGGGAATGCCTGAAGTTTATTGGTTCACTGGGGAATGCCTGAAGTTTATTGGTTCACTGGGGAGCGATCCAAGATGCTGACTTTAATCAGGATAATATGTAGTAGGGAGGAGGGGAGTATGGAGGGAACTAGGGAGGGGAAGAGAGGTATGGGAGAGAGGGAGGGGAGAGAGGGAGGGGAAGAGAGGGATGGGAGAGAGGGAGGGGAAGAGAGGAATGGGAGAGAGGGAGGGGAAGAGAGGGAGGGGAAGAGAGGGATGGGAGAGAGGGAGGGGAGAGAGGGAGGGGAAGAGAGGGATGGGAGAGAGGAAGGGGAGAGAGGGAGGGGGAGAGAGTGAGGGGGAGAGAGGGAGGGGAAGAGAGGGATGGGAGAGAGGGAGGGGAAGAGAGGGATGGGAGAGAGGGAGGGGAGAGAGGGAGGGGAGAGAGGGAGGGGAAGAGAGGTATGGGAGAGAGGGAGGGGAAGAGAGGGATGGGAGAGAGGGAGGGGAAAGAGGGAGGGGAAGAGAGGGAGGGAAAGAGAGGGATGGGAAGAGAGGGAGGGGAAGAGAGGGATGGGAGAGAGGGAGGGGAGAGAGGGAGGGAAGAGAGGGATGGGAGAGAGGGAGGGGGAGAGAGGGAGGGGGAGAGAGGGAGGGGAAGAGAGGGATGGGAGAGAGGGAGGGGAAGAGAGGGATGGGAGAGAGGGAGGGGAGAGAGGGAGGGGAAGAGAGGTATGGGAGAGAGGGAGGGGAAGAGAGGGATGGGAGAGAGGGAGGGGAAAGAGGGAGGGGAAGAGAGGGATGGAAAGAGAGGGATGGGAAAGAGGGAGGGAAGAGAGGGATGGAAAGAGAGGGATGGGAAGAGAGGGATGGGAGAGAGGGAGGGGAAGAGAGGGATGGGAGAGAGGGAGGGGAGAGAGGGAGGGGAAGAGAGGAAGGGGGAGAGGGAGGGGAGATAGGAATGGGAGAGAGGGAGGGGAGAGAGGGAGGGGAAGAGAGGGATGGGAGAGAGGGAGGGGAGAGAGGGAGGGGAAGAGAGGAAGGGAGAGAGGGAGGGGAGATAGGAATGGGAGAGAGGGAGGGGAGAGAGGGAGGGGAAGAGAGGTATGGGAGAGAGGGAGGGGAAGAGAGGGATGGGAGAGAGGGAGGGGAAAGAGGGAGGGGAAGAGAGGGATGGAAAGAGAGGGATGGGAAAGAGGGAGGGGAAGAGAGGGATGGAAAGAGAGGGATGGGAAGAGAGGGATGGGAGAGAGGGAGGGGAAGAGAGGGATGGGAGAGAGGGAGAGAGGGGAGGGGAAGAGAGGAAGGGGGAGAGGGAGGGGAGATAGGAATGGGGAGAGGGAGGGGAGAGAGGGAGGGGAAGAGAGGGATGGGAGAGAGGGAGGGGAGAGAGGGAGGGGAAGAGAGGAAGGGGAGAGAGGGAGGGAGATAGGAATGGGAGAGAGGGAGGGGAGAGAGGGAGGGGAAGAGAGGTCCCTGACCCAAACCTTGACCTGAGGGAGGGAACAACATCCCCCCTGAACACCATATGATGCGAACTGAATAGCTGCATGAGTGAGCCTCTCTCTCTGTGTCTGTGTCGCACACTGGCACACTGGCACACACACACACACACACACACACACACACACACACACACACACACACACACACACACACACACACACACACACACACACACACACACACACACACACACACACACACACACACACACACACACACACACACACACACACACACACACACACACACACACACACACACATATTCTACAGGTGTTTTCTTACCTGTGAACACCTCCGGTGGCTCTCACACCAGCCCAAGACGTCATCACTCTGCAAGGCAGAAAAAACAAATCAACTGAGGAATCACTGAAATAAACCACACTCTTTCACACAGCTTTACTTCAGCAATTCAATATTACAAATTCAACAACACATTAAATATGTGTTTCTGGGGAACAGCCACACACCACAATGCCCTTTCTGGAACGCCTCTTCCTTTGATTCATGGCTGCGGTGCAAAGACCCAGACCAGACCCAGACCAGTTTTACGTCTCTGAATGGAAGTGGGTTCAGGCCTCGGCGAGGAAAGTCCTTAGTCAACATTGCAGGCTACGCCCCAGCATGAAACCACGGTAACGGGCGTGAGTCATCACCTGACCAGTGACCACAGGTAGGTAGGTCCTCAAATACCACTGGTGAACAGTAGAGAGAGGACCATCACGGACTAACAGGACTAAGGGCAAGTGGGGCAGCAGGCAGCCTAGTGGTTAGAGTGTTGGGCCAGTAACTGAAAGGTTGCTGGATCGAATCCCCGAGCTGACGAGGTAAAAATCTGTCGTTCTTCCCCTGAACAAGGCAGTTAACCCACTCTTCCCCGGTAGGCCATCATTGTAAATAAGAATTTGTTCTTAACTGACTTGCCTAGTTTAATAAAGGTTAAAAGAAAAAATCCTATAGGTTTCATCTCTGGTGAGTCTATAAACTTTTGAGATAAAAGTTAACATAATTGTCCCAAAACACCAGCATTAAACAAATGTACACTACATGAGCAACATGTCATTCCAAAATCATGGGCATTAATATGGAGTTACCCCCCCCCCCCCCCCTGTGCTGTGCGGCTATAACACTCTTCTGGGAAGGCTTTTCACTAGATGTTGGAATATTGCTGCAGGGACTTGCTTCCATTCAAAAATGCAGCATTTGTATGTTGTAGCGTTAGGATTTCCCTTCACTGGAACTAAGGGGCCTAGCCTGAACCATGGAAAACAGACCCAGACCATTATTCCTCCTCCACCAAACTTTACAGTTGGCACTATGCATTTGGGCAGGTAGCGTTCTCCTGACATCCGCAAAACCAATATTTGTCCGTTGGACTACCAGATAGTGAAGTGTGATTCATCACACCAAAGATCGCTTTTACACCAGTCCAGCCGATGCTTGGCGTTGCGCATGGTGATCTGAGGCTTGTGTGCGGCTGCTCGGCCATGGAAACCCATTTCATGAAGCTCCAGACGAACAGTTCTTGTGTGGAAGTTGCTTCCAGAGGCCGTTAGGAGCTCAGTAGTACATCTGAGGACATATGAATTTGACGAACTGACTAGTTGGAAAGGTGGCATCCTATGACGGTGCCACGTTGAAAGTCACGGAGCTCTTCAGTAAGGCCATTCTACTGTTTGTCGAAAGAGATTGGCTGTCTGCTCGATTTTATACAGCTGTTAGTAACGGGTGTGGCTGAAATAGTCGAATCCACTCATTTGAGCGGTTGTCCACATAATTGTGTATATATAGTGTATGTTGAACTCTTCCACTTGAGAGGAGAATAAGTGTCATTGTCTGTCTGATACGAACGTAAAATAAATCTCCTCAGCGGAGTTCCCACATCCGCTTTTCAGCAGAAAAGTAAGCTATGTTGAACAAACAATATCCTGGATACGGTTGTTGGCAACTCCTCTAGGGATGGTCTGATACAGACATCACGGAGAGAGAAACACTGACACAATAAACAGGGCTGTAAAGTCAAGCTTTAGATTCCTTCTTAAAAGCGCAGTGTCGACTCGGGAGGCTCGGTGATGTAAAGATGGCCTTGGGCCGACCAGTGACAGGATGATCCATCCCCATTCTACCTCAAAGATGAAAAACACCAATTAAAGCAGAAAGCCCTGAGCGGGTGATAAGCCTTACTAATGAGTCCAAGACACTCTCTCCCTCTGAGTGAGCAATGTTTACCCCCAAACGCAGGATCATCCTCTCCCACTACTTATAACATTCACTTACCTCAGTCTTTTACACGTACATGCACATACCGTCTTGGTCTTAATTACCACAAAGAGGAACAGAAAGAAGAATAGCCATTGTGTTAGTGGGGTCAGGATCTAGGGGTGCACGGGGGGCACTGATCTCAGCAGGAATGCTAAAGGTTCACACCACCACACAGGATTTAATAAGCTACTTAACCCAGCAGCCCAACATGATGAGACCAACAGAAGCTAAGAAGGAGAAAGACCAAACCCATAATTAAGAGGCTGTAACGAGTGAAGGGAAGAGGAATGGGAGGTAAAAAACACAGCAGCAACACTTTAATGTTTAGGTGAGGAAAAAGGAGGAGGAAGAGGAGGGAGGAGGTGGATGAGGAGCTGGATGAGGAGGAATGGTAAGAGGGGGAAGAGGAGGGGATTGGGGGAGAAGGAGCGGGAGGAGGAGGAAGGGGAGGAGGAGGAGCTGGAGGGGGAGGAGGAGGCAAAGAAAAAATAATCTCTCTCTCTCTCTTTCTCTCTCTCTCACTATCTCTCTTCCTCTTTCTATCTTTCTCTCTCCCCACCCCTCATTTTCTCTCTTCCTCTCAGAGTTTTCTCTCTCTGTCGACTGAAGGCTCTGTGTGGGACTTGTAGCCTTGAGTGAATGATTTGAGGCCTCTGGTGGACTGCTGTTAAGGCCTGAAGGACCCTCTTTAAAGGTTCAATGCAGCTGTTTTTAGAATGTTTGTAGGACTGAAATCTGAAAACTAGCTGTTATTGGCAGAGAGGTTTGGAACTCTCTTTCTTATTGGTCTATTAACGCATTTACCACATGGTGATGTCACCATAGAAGGCGAAAAACTCCATCCCACCAAAACAGGTTGACATTTCCAACAGTTTTTACACTAAAAGGGCATTTTCATAATTTTCACAATTTCACAGTATTATTCCAACCTCATAGTGTGGGTCTTGAACTCACTCTGAATAGAAGACTTGATTGACAGGGTCATTGAGGGTCGTGAACCCTGCTGAATGACATTGGTGAACGAGAGGAGGCCGTGGGGTTGCTGCTGTAGTAGTCTATAGCAACTTCCAGGATTCGCAACACATCAAGGCGGTGTTTGTGTGTTTGCACAGCATCTGAGACAGGATGATAGACATCCTCTCCATGAACTCAAATGGATACACAGCTGGTTCAAAATGTCACTGTAATCCTACCAAAACAACACTGTGTGTGTGTGTGTGTGTGTGTGTGTGTGTGTGTGTGTGTGTGTGTGTGTGTGTGTGTGTGTGTGTGTGTGTGTGTGTGTGTGTGTGTGTGTGTGTGTGTGTGTGTGTGTGTGTGTGCGTGTGCGTGCTCGTGCGCGTGCGCGTGCGCGTGCGCGTGTGTGTGTGTGTGTGTGTGTACACTCTGTTTTGTTTATCTCATTTATCCCCTGTTGCTCTAGCAACATGCCCCTCTGTCATTCATGGGAATTTCTCTGGGAATGACTCTTCCCAAGGGAGTAATGCTGTCCTTTCTCTCTGTCTCTGTTCTGACTGTATAGACCTGCCGGTATCAGAAGGGCTTCGGTGGGGGGAGACCGAGGGAAAAGGGGATACCGTAAGAGAGGGAGGAAAGTAGTGATGGGGGTAAAAATCAATATAGTTACATTTGCATTGCCCCCCCCCCTTCTTGTACACCACTGCTACTCTGTTGTTATCATCTATGCATATTCACTTAATAACTCTACCTACATGTACATATTACCTCAACTAACCAGTGCCCCCACACATTGACTCTGTCCCGTTACCCCTTGTATATAGCCTCCACATTGACTCTGTACCGGTACCCCTGTATATAGTCTCCACATTTACTCTGTCCCGGTACCCCCCTGTATATAGCCTCCACATTGACTCTGTACCGGAACCCCCTGTATATAGCCTCCACATTGACTCTGTACCGGTACCCCCTGTATATTGTCTCCACATTGACTCTGTACCAGTACCCCCTGTATATAGCCTCCACATTGACTCTGTACCGGTACCCCTGTATATAGTCTCCACATTTACTCTGTCCCGGTACCCCCCTGTATATAGCCTCCACATTGACTCTGTACCGGAACCCCCTGTATATAGCCTCCACATTGACTCTGTACCGGTACCCCCTGTATATAGTCTCCACATTTACTCTGTACCGGTACCCCCTGTATATAGCCTCCACATTGACTCTGTACCGGTACCCCCTGTATATAGCCTCCACATTGACTCTGTACCGGTACCCCCTGTATATAGCCTCCACATTGACTCTGTACCGGTACCCCCTGTATATAGCCTCCACATTGACTCTGTACCGGTACCCCCTGTATATAGCCTCCACATTGACTCTGTACCGGTACCCCCTGTATATAGCCTCCACATTGACTCTGTACCGGTACCCCCTGTATATAGCCTCCACATTGACTCTGTACCGGTACCCCCTGTATATAGCCTCCACATTGACTCTGTACCGGTACCCCCTGTATATAGCCTCCACATTGACTCTGTACCGGTACCCCCTGTATATAGCCTCCACATTGACTCTGTACCGGTACCCCCTGTATATAGCCTCCACATTGACTCTGTACCGGTACCCCTGTATATAGTCTCCACATTGACTCTGTCCCGGTACCCCCCTGTATATAGCCTCCACATTGACTATGTACCAGTACCCCCTGTATATAGCCTCCACATTGGCTCTGTACCGGTACCCCCCTGTATATAGCCTCCACATTGACTCTGTACCGGTACCCCCTGTATATAGCCTCCACATTGACTCTGTACCGGTACCCCTGTATATAGTCTCCACATTGACTCTGTCCCGGTACCCCCTGTATATAGCCTCCACATTGACTATGTACCAGTACCCCCTGTATATAGCCTCCACATTGGCTCTGTACCGGTACCCCCCTGTATATAGCCTCCACATTGACTCTGTACCGGTACCCCCCTGTATATAGCCTCCACATTGACTCTGTACCGGTACCCCCCGTATATAGTCTCCACATTGACTCTGTACCGGTACCCCCTGTATATAGCCTCCACATTGACTCTGTACCAGTACCCCCCTTGTATGTAGCCTCCATATTGACTCTGTCCCGGTACCCCCTGTATATAGCCTCCACATTGACTCTGTACCGGTACCCCCTGTATATAGCCTCCACATTGACTCTGTACCGTACCCCCTGTATATAGCCTCCACCTCTGTATATAGCCTCCACATTGACTCTGTAGGTACCCCCTGTATATAGCCTCCACATTGACTCTGTACCGGAACCCCCTGTATATAGCCTCCACATTGACTCTGTATAATATATAGTGGAGATTCCTCTAGCTATAAGGTCTGTGTCTATAATATATAGTGGAGATTTCTCTAGCTATAAGGCCTGTGTCTATAATATATAGTGGAGATTCCTAGCTATAAGGTCTGTCTATAATATATAGTGGAGATTTCTCTAGCTATAAGGCCTGTGTCTATAATATATATAGGTCTGTGTCTATAATATATAGTGGAGATTCCTCTAGCTATAAGGCCTGTGTCTATAATATATAGTGGAGATTCCTCTAGCTATAAGGTCTGTGTCTATAATATATAGTGGAGATTTCTCTAGCTATAAGGCCTGTGTCTATAATATATAGTGGAGATTCCTCTAGCTATAAGGTCTGTGTCTATAATATATAGTGGAGATTTCTCTAGCTATAAGGCCTGTGTCTATAATATATAGTGGAGATTCCTCTAGCTATAAGGCCTGTGTCTATAATATATAGTGGAGATTCCTCTAGCTATAAGGCCTGTGTCTATAATATATAGTGGAGATTCCTCTAGCTATAAGGCCTGTGTCTATAATATAAGGATTCCTCTGTGTCTATAATATATAGTGGAGATTCCTCTAGCTATAAGGCCTGTGTCTATAATATATAGTGGAGATTCCTCTAGCTATAAGGCCTGTGTCTATAATATATAGTGGAGATTCCTCTAGCTATAAGGCCTGTGTCTATAATATATAGTGGAGATTCCTCTAGCTATAAGGCCTGTGTCTATAATATATAGTGGAGATTCCTCTAGCTATAAGGCCTGTGTCTATAATATATAGTGGAGATTCCTCTAGCTATAAGGCCTGTGTCTATAATATATAGTGGAGATTCCTCTAGCTATAAGGCCTGTGTCTATAATATATAGTGGAGATTCCTCTAGCTATAAGGCCTGTGTCTGGAGATTCCTCTAGCTATAAGGCCCAGATAGTGGAGATTCCTCTAGCTATAAGGCCTGTGTCTATAATGTTGAGGTTTTAGCTATAAGGCCTGTGTCTTTTCCTGGGCATTTCCCTGGGCATTTCCCTGATAGCGACATGTTAGAGACTCACTCACAAGTGCGACACAGAACTGGGTTCTGTTGTGCGCTGTTATTTGCGGTCCCCCTCATCCTGTAAACATTACTAATCTACAAAGTGGCCGGTTTATTGCCTCCGTGTCTGTTAGCAGTAGCCTGGTACAGAGTGACCGAATGAGAGTCTTGGAACTTCCTCCGGGCTGTGACGGGACTGATGCTCATGTCTATAACTGGGTAATTACATGCTTGGCTCTGAGGATTCCCACACACTGCTCCACTGACATGACTAGTTCACCAAAACGACAAATCACATCATCACACACAGTGGGGAAACTTCCTGCAACGCAGAAACCAACAACAACAACTAAATCTAAATGCAAATCTACCAAGACTCCCAACATTTGGCTCTTCGTGTGGGCGTACTTGCAAATTGGGATGAGCCAATATTGGCAGCCTGGGAAGTTTTGAATTCTGTTGTTGTTGTGGTTGTTATTGATTGTTAGCAGGAAGTCACCCAACTGTGTACAATGATGTCATATTGCTGAGTATACCTTTAAGATGAGCCATTTGAGCCAGTATAGGTAGTCCACTCAGTATAGATAGTCAGTATAGGTAGTCCACTCAGTATAGATAGTCAGTATAGGTAGTCCACTCAGTATACATAGTCAGTATAGGTAGTCTACTCAGTATAGATAGTCAGTATAGGTAGTCTACTCAGTGTAGGTAGTCCACTCAGTATAGGTAGTCAGTATATGTAGTCTACTCAGTATAGGTAGTCCACTCAGTATAGATAGTCAGTATAGGTAGTCCACTCAGTATAGATAGTCAGTATAGGTAGTCTACTCAGTATAGGTAGTCCACTCAGTATAGATAGTCAGTATAGGTAGTCAGTGTAGGTAGTCCACTCAGTATAGGTATATATGCCATTTAGCAGACGCTTTTATCCAAAGCGACTTACAGTCATGTGTGCATACATTCTACGTATGGGTGGTCCCGGGATCGAACCCACTACCCTGGCGTTACAAGCGCCATGCTCTACCAAATGAGCTACAGAAGGACCAACTTTAAAAACCTAACAATAAATTAGCACGAAGGAGAGGAGGAGAGGAGGAGAGGAGGAGAGAGAGGAGAGGAGAGGAGGAGAGGAGAGGAGAGGGAGAGGAGAGGAGGAGAGGGAGGAGAGGAGAGGAGAGGAGAGGAGAGGGAGGAGGAGAGGGAGAGGAGGGAGGGAGGAGAGGAGGAGAGGAGGAGAGGAGAGGAGAGGAGAGGAGGAGAGGAGGAGAGGAGAGGGAGGAGAGGAGGAGAGGAGAGGAGGAGAGGAGAGGAGAGGAGGGAGGAGAGGGAGGAGGAGAGGAGAGGAGGAGAGGAGGGAGGAGGAGAGGAGGAGAGGAGGAGAGGAGGAGGAGGAGGGAGGAGGAGAGGAGGAGAGGAGGAGGAGGAGAGGAGGAGAGGGAGGAGAGGAGGAGAGGAGGAGAGGAGAGGAGGAGGAGAGGAGAGGAGGAGAGGAGGAGAGGAGGAGAGGAGGAGAGGAGAGAGGGAGGAGGAGGAGGAGAGGAGGAGAGAGAGGAGGAGGAGGAGAGGAGGAGGAGGAGGAGGAGAGGAGGAGGAGGAGGAGGAGGAGAGGAGGGAGAGGGAGGAGGAGGAGAGAGAGGAGAGGAGGAGGAGGGAGGGGAGGAGGAGAGGAGAGGAGGAGGAGGAGGAGAGGAGGAGGGAGGGAGGAGGAGGAGGAGGAGGAGGGAGGAGAGGAGGGAGGAGGAGAGGAGGAGAGGAGGAGAGGAGGGGGAGGGAGGAGAGGAGGGAGGAGGAGGAGGAGAGGAGGAGAGGAGGAGAGGAGGAGAGGAGGAGAGGAGGAGAGGAGAGGAGAGGAGGAGAGGAGGAGAGGAGGAGAGGGAGGAGGAGAGGGAGGGAGAGGAGAGGAGGAGAGGAGGAGGGAGAGGAGGAGAGGAGGAGGAGAGGAGAGGAGGAGAGGAGGAGAGGAGGAGAGGAGAGAGGAGGAGAGGAGGAGAGGAGGAGAGGAGGAGGAGGAGGAGGAGGAGAGGAGGAGAGGAGGAGAGGAGAGGAGGAGAGGAGGAGAGGAGAGGAGAGGAGGAGAGGAGGAGAGGAGGAGAGGAGGAGAGGAGAGGAGGAGAGGAGGAGAGGAGGAGAGGAGGAGAGGAGGAGAGGGAAAATGCACATTGGAAAAAAAACACAAGAATTCCTGGTACGACAGCTTAAGCGAATAAACAGCAGCTCATTTCTTGCCTCTCTTTATTTATAAAGCCCTTCGTACATCAGCTGATATCTCAAAGTGCTGTACAGAAACCCAGCCTAAAACCCCAAACAGCAAACAATGCAGGTGTAAAATTTGATTTGATTTGATTTGAGTATATTTGACCTCTCAGCTTCCCTATCGAATCTAAAACATTCAAGCAGGCAACCTAAGAAAAACAACAACGACAAATGGTTCAATGAAGAATGCAACAACATAAGGAAGAAATTGAGAAACGTATCCAACCAAAAACATGGAGACCCAGAAAACCTGAGCCTACTACGCCTTCACTATGGTGAATCACTAACACAATACAGAGAATCTAACCACTTCTGGGGAAACTGGAACACACTAAAACAAACAACAACACAAAGAGTTATCTATCAAAAACAGAGATGTATGGGTAAACCACCTCTCCAATATTTTTGGGCCTATGCCAAATAACAAACAGCAAAAACATATACATGATCAAATACAAATCTTAGACTCAACTATTAAAGACTACCAGAACCCACTGGATTCTCCAATTACACTGAATGAACTACAAGACAAAATACAAACCCTCCAACATAAAAAGGCCGGTGGTGTTTATGGCATCTTAAATTAAATGATCAAATATACAGACAACAAATTCTAATTGGCAATATACTAAAACTCTTTAACATCATCCTTAGCGCTGGCATCTTCCCCAATATTTGGAACCAAGGACTGATCACCCCAATCCAGAAAAGTGGAGACAAATTTGACCCTTATAACTACCGTGGGATATGCGCCAACAGCAACCTTTGGAAATCCTCTGCATTATCATTAACAGCAGACTCGTACATTTCCTCAATGAAAACAATGTACTGAGCAAATGTCAAACTGGCTTTTTACCAAATTACCGTATAACAGACCACGTATTCACCCTGCACACCCTAATTGACAAACAAACACACCAAAAACAAAGCCAATGTCTTCTCATGCTTTGTTGATTTCAAAAAAGCATTTGACTCAATTTAGCATGAGGGTCTGCTAGACAAATTGTAGGACAGTGGTGCTGGGGGAAAAACATATAACGCTGTAAAATCCGTGTACACAAACAACAAGTGTGGGGTTAAAACGGACAACAAAAAAACACACACATTTCTTTCCACAGGGCCATGGGGTGAGACAGGGATACAGCTTAAGCCCCACCCTCTTCAGCATATATATCAATGAATTGGCGAGAGCACTAGAAGAGTCTGCAGCACCTGGCCTCACCCTAATAGAATCTGAAGTCAACTGTCTACTGTTTGCTGGTGATCTGGTGCTTCTGTCCCTAACCAGGGAGGCCCTACAGCAGCACCTAGATCTTCTGCACAGACCTGGGCCCTGCGGTAAATCTCAGTTAGACCAAAATAATGGTGGTCCAAAAAATAAAGAAGTCCATCTAGACACCCTAGAGAAGTGGTTCCCAAACTTTTCATAGTCCCGTACCCTTTCAAACATTCAACATCCAGCTGCATACCCCCTCTAGCACCAGGGTCAGCGCACTCTCAAATGTTGTTTTTTGCCATCATTGTAAGCCTGCCACACACACACACACTATACGATACATTTATTAAACATAAGAATGAGTGTGAGTTTTTGTCACAACCCGGCTCGTGGGAAGTGACAAAGAGCTCTTATAGGCCCAGGGCATACATAATAATAATATAATAATAATAATCAATCATGTTGCTCTTTATTTAGCCATCTTACATATAAGATGTTCATTGAAAATGGTGAATTACTCACCACAGGTTAATGAGAAGGGTATGCTTGAAAGGATGCACATAACTCTGCAATGTTGAGTTGTATTGGAGAGAGTCTCAGTCTTAAATCATTTTCCACACACAGTCTGTGCCTGTATTTAGTTTTCATGCTAGTGAGGGCTGAAAATCTACTCTCACATAGGTACGTGGTTGCAAAGAGCATCAGTGTCTTAACAGTGCGATTTGCCAAGGCAGGATACTCTGAGCGCAGCCCTATCCAGAAATCTGGCAGTGGCTTCTGATTAAATTACATTTTCACAGAACTGCTTGTTGCAATTTCGATGAGGTTCTCTTGTTCAGATATCGGTAAGTGGATTGGAGGCAGGGCATGAAAGGGATAACGAATCCAGTTGCTTTTGTCATCCGTTTCGGAAAAGTACCTGCGTAATTGCACACCCAACTCACTCAGGGGCTTCGCAATATCACATTTGACATTGTCCTTAAGCTTGAGTTAATTTGCAAACACACAAGTCATACAATGATGGAAAGACCTGTGTGTTATCCTTGTTAATGCAAACAGAGAAGAGCTCCAACTTCTTAATCATAGCCTCAGTTTTGTCCCGCATATTGAATATAGTTGTGGAGAGTCCCTGTAATCCTAGATTCAGATCATTCAGGTGAGAAAAAACAGATAGACCAGTCGTGTGAGAAACTCCTCATCATCAAGCGGTCAGACAAGTGAAAATGATGGTCAGTAAAGACAGCTTTAAGCTCGTCTCTCAATTAAAAAAAATGTGTCAATACTTTTCTCCTTGATAACCAGCGCACTTCTGTATGTTGTAAAAGCGTTACATGGTCGCTGCCCATATCATTGCATAGTGCAGAAAATACACGAGAGTTCAGGGGCCTTTCTTTAACAAAGAGAACCATTTTTACTGTAGTGTCCAAAACGTCTTCCAAGCTGTCAGACATTCCTTTGGCAACAAGAGCCTCTCGGTGGATTCTGCAGTGTACCCAAGAGCCTCTCGGTGGATTCTGCAGTGTACCCAAGAGCCTCTCGGTGGATTCTGCAGTGTACCCAAGAGCCTCTCGGTGGATTCTGCAGTGTACCCAAGAGCCTCTCGGTGGATTCTGCAGTGTACCCAAGAGCCTCTCGGTGGATTCTGCAGTGTACCCAAGAGCCTCTCGGTGGATTCTGCAGTGTACCCAAGAGCCTCTCGGTGGATTCTGCAGTGTACCCAATTGGCGGCGCAAGCAAAAAGGTGTGAGACAGTACTTTTGCACCTATAACACACTGTGGCTGAGGAAAGGCACTACTCCCATTATAAGTGAACCTTGTTTGTGTCTTACCTTTTTTTAACCATTTATCAATTTTATCAATTTATCAATTGATCAATTTTCAAGCAAACAGAATGTGCAGCAGCTACTTTTGGCTACATACGGACCGTTAGTGGAATTCCCGCGAGAGAGTAACGGTTAATGTGATTGGATGTTCATTATTTGACTAGGCTACCTGTATTTGACATTGTGTTGTTATTTCGCTGAACACTAGATGGTTCATTTTATTTTTGGCAGTGAAATGAGGCTACTCAGGCGAGAAAAAAACATTATATTTATCAATTAACAAAATGCAAAGTGAGTGAACAGAAAAAAAAATCTACATCAAATCAATATATGGTGTGACCACCCTTTGCCTTCAGAACAGCATAAATTCTTCTAGGTTCACTTGCATACAGTTTGAAGGAACTCAGCAGGTAGGTTGGCCCACACATATTGGAGAACTAACCACAGTACTTCAGTGGATTTAGGCAGCCTCAGGTGCTTCTCTCTCTTCATTTAATCCCAGACAGACTCAATGATGTTGAGATCAGGGCTCTGTGGGGGGCCATACCATCACTTCCAGGACTCCTTGGTCTTCTTTACGCTGAAGATTGTTCTTAATGACTTTCGCAGTATGTTTGGGGTCGTTGTCATACTGCAGAATAAATTTGGGGCCAATCAGATGCCTCCCTGATGGTATTGCTTGAGGGTTAAGTATCTGCCTGTACTTCTCAGCATTAAGGAGACCATTAATTCTGACCAAATCCTCAACTCCATTTGCAGAAATGCAGCCCCAAACTTGCAAGGAACCTCCACCATGCTTCACTGTTGAACCTCTACCATGCTTCACTGTTGAACCTCCACCATGCTTCACTGTTGAACCTCCACCATGCTTCACTGTTGAACCTCCACCATGCTTCACTGTTGCCTGCAGACACTCATTTGAGTACCGCTCTCCAGCCCTTCCGTGAACAAACTGCCTTCTGCAACAGCCAAATATTTCACATTTTGACAGACATCAGTCCAGAGTACCTGCTGTCATTTTTCTGCACCCCAGTACCTGTGTTTTCATGCATAGTTGAGTCGCTTGGCCTTGTTTCCATGTCGGAGGTATGGCTTTTTGCCCGCCAGTCTTCCATGGAGGCCACTTCTGGCCAGACTTCTCCGGACAGTAGATGGGTGTACCAGGGTCCCACTGTTTTCTGCCAATTCTGAGCTGATGGCACTGCTGGACATCTTCTGATTGAGAAGGGAAGTAAACATGATGTGTCTTTCATCTGCTGCAGTAAGTTTCCTTGGCCGACCACTGTGTCTATGGTCCTCAACGTTGCCCGTTTCTTTGTGCTTCTTCAAAAGTGCTTGGATAGCACATCTGGAAACCCCAGTCTGCCTTAATGTCTGCCTGGGAGAAACCTTGCTGATGCAGTATAACTATATTGTGTCTTGTTGATGTGCTCAGTCTTGACTTTTGACAGTAAACTGTCTTCAGCAACTTCACCTTGTTAGCCGTGTTTGGCTGTTCCTCACCCAGTTTTATTCCTCCTACACAGCTGTTTCTGTTTCAGTTAATGATTGTGTTTCAACCTACATTTTGAATTGTTGATCATTAGCACCTGTTTGGTATAATTGTTTAACTTCTTGGTGACAGGGGGGCAGTATTTTCACGTCCGGATGAAATGCATGCCCAAATTCAACTGCTACTCATCCCCAGAAGATAAGATATACATAATATCAGTGGATTTGGATAGAAAACACTATGAAGTTTATAAAATGTTTTTTTTTTTACCTTTATTTTACTAGGCAAGTCAGTTAAGAACAAATTCTTATTTACAATGACGGCCTGGGAACAGTGGGTTAAGCTCGGGGGTTTGAACTCGCAACCTTCCGGTTACTAGTCCAACGCTCAAACCACTAAGCTACGCTGCCGCCCCCCAAAAAATGTTGTCCTCCATGTAGTATTTAAAAAATTTTTTTTTTAAATCATGTTGAATCATGTTTGTGAGTATAACAGAACTTATTTAGCAGGCGAAACCCCGAGGACAAACCATTCTGTTTTTTTTTAGGTCACTCTCTTTTCAATGGGTTTTCATTGGGAATCCAGATTTCTAAGAGACTTGCTTGCAGTTCCTATCGCTTCCACTGGATGTCAACAGTCTTTAGAAATTGGTTGAGGTTATTCCTTTGTGTAATGAAGAAGTATGGTCATCTTGAATGAGGGTCACTTGAAGTGTACTGTTAGATACGATACGGTCACTTCAAATGTGCTGTGTGTTAGAGGCGCGTGACCAGAAAGCATGCTTCAGTTTGTTTTCTTCCTGTATTGAACACAGATCATCCCGTCTTCAATTTTATCGATTATTTACGTTTAAAAAATACCTAAAGTTGTATTACAAAAGTAGTTTGAAATGTTTTGGCAAAGTTTACAGGTAACTTTTGAGATATTTTGTAGTCACGTTGAGCAAGTTGTTTTTCTGGATCAAACGCGCCAAATAAATGGACATTTTGGATATATATCGATGGAATTAATCGAGCAAAGGAACCATTTGTGATGTTTATGGGACATATTGGAGTGCCAACAAAAGAAGCTCGTCAAAGGTAAGGCATGAATTATATTTTTATTTCTGCGTTTCGTGTCGCGCCTGCAGGGTTGAAATATTGTTTCTCTCTTCCCGCTAGCCATGATTAGCCATGAGTGGTCTGGACATGCCGAGAGATGAGTTCGGATTGGTCTCCCATAACGCATGTTTCTGTCTATTTGAGCTGGTCAGTATGGGTAGGTAATCCTGTCTGCTTTTTTATGTATCGCGTAGTAGAACTGCATAAGTGTTGCTCTCCACTTTCAGTGGAATTAGAGTATGATAGCTAAGGAGAAAACACCTGTCTCTACATCTTCAAACTAAGTGCTACCATGGCATCTGTGACAGAGAGAGGCCTCCATCCATGATGTAAACGGGTAAGATAGTCTAGCTAGCTACATTTTCAGATATCACATGTTTCTACTTTTGACAGAAAGTCGTTTTCACTTCAAGTTAAAGTGTACTGTTAGCTAGCTAGCTAAACTGCTAAAGAAAAAATAACCTTCACATGACCCTACAAAGGGCCTTGGTAACGGTTGTAGAAAAAATAACTTCACTGGATTTTGAAATACTAAAATTGATTCTAGAACACATTTGGGGGTCGGTAAACTGGGCTGCTATTTTTAAATGGATTATTACAGGGAAGAGTCTTATTACTGCTGGCTGGCTAACTAGCTAATGTTACAAGTCACAGTTTTTCTCAATTGCTAAAACACTAAAACCCATTGGCTGAACAAAGGTCTCAGTTGCCTGGACTCATTTAGCTAATTATGCAGTCTGTTGTCAATACCTTAAACCATTTCACATGGTAAAACACAATTTGCAGATCTCACTTAGACTTTTCAGCAAAACTCTAAACACCTTCTCATTTTCAAAACACATCCTGCACTCTAATGCACATGTCATCCATACTGGTAAACACAAGTGGCAACAATCAAATACAAATAGAGAACATATGTCATTGATTGAACACAACCACTCAAAATTGATTTAACCTGTTTCAAATGATGCGACACAACCAATATAAGCCAGTTCAGAGAGCAAACAGGTTGTTGAAGGTGGGAAGGAGAAAGTCTGAGAATGGATACTGTAGTACAGTGCATTGTAGGCTGTATACTGTACAATGGATGACTTGTATGGCCCTGAACATTGTGCTTTCCATTTATTAACAGTACTGACTGCTCAATAGATTTTGACTGGTTGCAGGTTCACATCAACAAAGAACAAGAATTACAGGATCACAGAGACGAAGGACAAGTTTGTGAGATGCAGGGTACAGTACTGTAAAAATAGGGGTACAAGGAGGAGGAAGAACAAAAAACAAAATTGCAAAGAGCAAAGCAGAGTAGTAATTTCAGATCAATTTTGAGCTACTATGATTGAATATGTTTTCGTTCATCAAAGGACTGAGGGAAAAATGTGAATAAAAAAAAAAAAAAAATGTACTTCTTCCTGAGAATTGTAGGTTTTGAACAATGTGTTTTCTATTTTTCGGTGTATTGTTTACTGACAGCTTGAGAGTATATATCATTTTGATCACTTTGTTTATTGATTTTAGAGCAGTATTTCATTTTGAACACAGGTAAAACTGTTTTGAGGCGAATGATTCATTTTGCAAGAGGAGTCAGAGGTTATGTAAATAGTGCTTGAAGATGAGGTTTTGTGTTTAATGTTTTCAGGAAATGAAGCAAGGTTTCAGATATTGTGTTTTAGCAATTGAGAAAAACTGTAATTTCACTTGCTTTGGCAATGTAAACGTATGTTTCCCATGCTAATAAAGCCCTTTGAATTGAGAGAGAGAGAGAGAGAGAGAGAGAGAGAGAGAGAGAGAGAGAGAGAGAGAGAGAGAGAGAGAGAGAGAACAAAACACATTGGCTCAGATCCAGACAACACCCTGAAAAGGTGCAGTAGCTCTGGAACTGTGACCTCATTTCCAACAGCGGTAAAACACACAACACACACAAAGATTCTCTCCCATTCGCATTAGAGCAGAGACATCTCAGGCTAATGTCAGAGCGGTGGTTTAATGTTAAGCTACACCATCCGTCTAGCAGTCAAGCTCACTGTAGTAGATGAAAGAGAGGTAGAGAGAGGTACAGTGGGCCTCCTTCCCTCCTTCTCTCACTGTGTGAAACTCTCTGACACTCCCCAGGTGTGGCAGTATGACTCCTCACTAAGACTTAAAAAAATAAAAAAAATAAAAACGGATATTGGCACAAGATGGAGGGAGTGTTGGAACATAACAAACACAATTACAGTTGTGTCCTTAATCCAGTATAAACAAATGTATAGAATGTATTATATAAGAGACAAAATTCACAAATTCTACAGCACAATGGCAGAGTCATGTCTTAAGTATAAAACTAACAATGACTCTATAATCCATGTCTTCTGGGAGTGGCTATCAAGTCCAACAGCTAGGGGCGGAGTTAGAACGCTGGCTGTTATTCGTTTTACAATGTAAGTTTACTTTTAATTGGTCGATCTGAATATTTCAAGACATGGCGTAATGGGGGTGTGACATGGCGTAATGGGGGTGTGACATGGCGTAATGGGGGTGCGACATGGCGTAATGGGGGTGCGACATGGCGTAATGGGGGTGGGACATGGCGTAATGGGGGTGCGACATGGCGTAATGGGGGTGCAACATGGCGTAATGGGGGTGCGACATGGCGTAATGGTGGTGCGACATGGCGTAATGGGGGTGGGACATGGCGTAATGGGGGTGGGACATGGCGTAATGGGGGTGGGACATGGCGTAATGGAGGTGTGACATGGCGTAATGGAGGTGCGACATGGCGTAATGGGGGTGCGACATGGCGTAATGGGGGCCAGGGCCACAATGGAAATAAGTCCCAGACTGTACTGTGTGTGGGCCACAATGGAAATAAGTCGCAGACTGTACTGTGTGAGGGCCACAATGGAAATAAGTCGCAGACTGTACTGTGTGAGGGCCACAATGGAAATACGTCCCAGACTGTACTGTGTGTGGGCCACAATGGAAATAAGTCGCAGACTGTACTGTGTGAGGGCCACAATGGAAATAAGTCCCAGACTGTACTGTGTGAGGGCCACAATGGAAATAAGTCCCAGACTGTACTGTGTGAGGGCCACAATGGAAATAAGTCCCAGACTGTACTGTGTGTGGGCCACAATGGAAATAAGTCCCAGACTGTACTGTGTGAGGGCCACAATGGAAATAAGTCCCAGACTGTACTGTGTGAGGGCCACAATGGAAATAAGTCCCAGACTGTACTGTGTGAGGGCCACAATGGAAATAAGTCCCAGACTGTACTGTGTGAGGGCCACAATGGAAATAAGTCCCAGACTGTACTGTGTGTGGGCCACAATGGAAATAAGTCCCAGACTGTACTGTGTGAGGGCCACAATGGAAATAAGTCCCAGACTGTACTGTGTGAGGGCCACAATGGAAATAAGTCCCAGACTGTATCATGTGAGGGCCACAATGCTCAGTTGGTAGAGCATGGCGCTTGGAACGCCAGGGTAGTGGGTTCGATCCCCGGGACCACCCATACGTAGAATGTATGCACACATGACTGTAAGTCGCTTTGGATAAAAGCGTCTGCTAAATGGCATATATTATTATATTATTATTATTAAATAAGTCCCAGACTGTACTGTGTGAGGGCCACAATGGAAATAAGTCCCAGACTGTATTGTGTGAGGGCCACAATGGAAATAAGTCCCAGACTGTATTGTGTGTGGGCCACAATGGAAATAAGTCCCAGACTGTACTGTGTGAGGGCCACAATGGAAATAAGTCCCAGACTGTACTGTGTGAGGGCCACAATGGAAATAAGTCCCAGACTGTATTGTGTGAGGGCCACAATGGAAATAAGTCCCAGACTGTATTGTGTGAGGGCCACAATGGAAATACGTCCCAGACTGTATTGTGTGTTATCCTCCATGATTTTAATTCATGTGCATGTATGGCTTTTTCAAGTTTTATGTGTGCTTGTTTTTTTAAATGGTCAAATTAAATAAACTAAACTAAATGTTTTGTTTGTTGAATTGAACAAAAATGACAACTCATTCAATTCATAATAGATATATTTTTCATATGAGGGGACTCACAACACTGTTGTCCAATGCCCTGAAAGACCTGGCTTAAACTTCATAAACACTCGGCCGCTGTATCATGTTCCTGATATAGACAGAGACAGACCAGAGACAGGAGATTTCCCTGGTAGGGCTGTGACTGTGACTGTGACTGTGGCTGTGACTGTGGCTGTGACTGTGGCTGTGACTGTGACTGTGGCTGTGGCTGTGACTGTGGCTGTGACTGTGGCTGTGACTGTGGCTGTGACTGTGGCTGTGACTGTGACTGTGGCTGTGGCTGTGACTGTGGCTGTGACTGTGACTGTGGCTGTGACTGTGGCTGTGACTGTGACTGTGGCTGTGGCTGTGACTGTGACTGTGGCTGTGACTGTGACTGTGACTGGTACTGTGACTGTGGCTGTGACTGTGACTGTGACTGTGGCTGTGACTGTGACTGTGACTGTGACTGTGGCAAGGACTGTGACTGTGACTGTCGCTGTGACTGTGACTGTGACTGACCAGGAAAAAGAGACAGACTAAGAAAGGAAACTGGTCAAATTGGGGAGACCTGGTATCTCTCTCTTGCTGAACAGTAGAAGAGAAGAGGAGCTTTGGTTCAGTGGGCTCAACCTGACCAACCTCTGTTACTGGCCTGGGTTAGGGTTACCATCAGTGGAGGCTCCTCAGAGGAGAAAGGGGAGGACCATCCTCCTCAGAGGAGAAAGGGGAGGACCATCCTCCTCAGAGGAGAAAGGGGAGGACCATCCTCCTCAGAGGAGAAAGGGGAGGACCATCCTCCTCAGAGGAGAAAGGGGAGGACCATCCTCCTCAGAGGAGAAAGGGGAGGACCATCCTCCTTAGTGGAGAAAGGGGAGGACCATCCTCCTCAGAGGAGAAAGGGGAGGACCATCCTCCTCAGAGGAGAAAGGGGAGGACCATCCTCCTCAGAGGAGAAAGGGGAGGACCATTCTCCTCAGAGGAGAAAGGGGAGGACCATCCTCCTCAGTGAATTTCAAACAACAAAAAAATAGTGAAACATGTATAAAAAAGTTAAGATTTTGAGATAAAACTAAATACAAAATACTAAACTAAATATATATATATATATATACACACACACACACTGCTCCAAAAAATAAAGGGAAAAAACTAAAATAACACAGATCTGAATGAATGAAATATTCTTATTAAATACTTTTTTCTTTACATAGTTGAATGTGCTGACAACAAAATCACACAAAAATTATCATTGGAAATCAAATTTATCAACTCATGGAGGTCTGGATTTGGAGTCACACTCAACATTAAAGTGGAAAACCACACTACGGGCTGATCCAACTTTGATGTAATGTCCTTAAAACAAGTCAAAATGAGGCTCAGTAGTGTGTGTGGCCTCCACGGGCCTGTATGACCTCCCTACAACGCCAGTGCATGCTCCTGATGAGGTGGCGGATGGTCTCCTGAGGGATCTCCTCCCAGATCTGGACTAAAGCATCCGCCAACTCCTGAACAGTCTGTGGTGCAACGTGGCGTTGGTGGATGGAGCGAGACATGATGTCCCAGATGTGCTCAATTGGATTCAGGTCTGGGGAACGGGCGGGCCAGTCCATAGCATCAATGCCTTCCTCTTGCAGGAACTGCTGACACACTCCAGCCACATGAGGTCAAGCATTGTGTTGCATTAGGAGGAACCCAGGGCCAACCGCACCAGCATATGGTCTCACAAGGGGTCTGAGGATCTCATCTCGGTACCTAATGGCAGTCAGGCTACCTCTGGCGAGCACATGGAGGGCTGTGCGGCCCCCCAAAGAAATGCCACCCCACACCATGACTGACCCACCGCCAAACCGGTCCTGCTGGAGGATGTTGCAGGCAGCAGAACGTTCTCCACGGCGTCGCCAGACTCTGTCACGTGCTCAGTGTGAACCTGCTTTCATCTGTGAAGAGCACAGGGCGCCAGTGGCGAATTTGCCAATCTTGGTGTTCTCTGGCAAATGCCAAACGTCCTGCACGGTGTTGGGCTGTAAGCACAACCCCCACCTGTGGACGTCGGGTCCTCATACCACCCTCATGGAGTCTGTTTCTGACCGTTTGAGCAGACACATGCACATTTGTGGCCTGCTGGAAGTCATTTTGCAGGGTTCTGGCAGTGCTCCTCCTGCTTCTCCTTGACCAAAGGCGGAGTTAGCGGTCCTGATGCTGGGTTGTTGCCCTCCTACGGCCTCCTCCACGTCTCCTGATGTACTGGCCTGTCTCCTGGTAGCGCCTCCATGCTCTGGACACTACGCTGACAGCCACAGCAAACCTTATTGCCACAGCCCGCATTGACGTGCCATCCTGGATGAGCTGCATTACCTGAGCCACTTGTGTGGGTTGTAGACTCTGTCTCATGCTACCACTAGAGTGAAAGCACCGCCAGCATTCAAAAGTGACCAAAACATCAGCCAGGAAGCATAGGAACTGAGAAGTGGTCTGTGGTCACCACCTGCAGAACCACTCCTTTATTGGGGGTGTCTTGCTAATTGCCTATAATTTCCACCTGTTGTCTATTCAATTTGCACAACAGCATGTGAAATGTATTGTCAATCAGTGTTGCTTCCTAAGTGGACAGTTTGATTTCACAGAAGTGTGATTAACTTGGAGTTACATTGTGTTCCCTTTATTCTTTGAGCAGTGTATATTCACGTCACCAAATAATTGATTAAAACACACTGTTTTGCAATGGTCTACAGTAGCCTGAACAGTACTCTGTGGAGTAGCACCATGGTGTAGCCGGAGGACAACTAGCTTCTGTCCTCCTCTGGGCACATTGAATTCAGTATAAAACCTAGGAGGCTAATGGTTCTCAACCCCTTCCATAGACTTACACAGTAATTATAACTATTTCTGGAGGATGTCCTACAATGTATCACAGCATGAACTGACATGTTGTCCACCCAATCAAAAGATCAGAGAATGAATCTAGTACTGAAAGCATAAGCTACAGCTAGTTCGCACTGCAGTGCATGAAATGTGATGAGTAGTTGACTCAAAGAAAGAGAAAGACAATAGTTTAACAGTTTTTAACAAATTAATTTCTTCCAAAATTAATGAGGCGCAAGAGAGAGAGAGAACTAACTATATTTGGTTGTATTTTTTGTAAACTTTCACTTTCACTTTCGCTAGTTTATCCTACTCAAACAGAGAGGATTGCTATGTTAGCTAGCTGGCTATGGCTATCCAACAGAGAGGGATGCAATGTTAGCTAGCTGGCTATGGCTATCCAACAGAGAGGGATGCTATGTTAGCTGGCTGGCTATGGCTATCCAACAGAGTGGGATGCTATGTTAGCTAGCTGGCTATGGCTATCCAACAGAGAGGGATGCTATGTTAGCTAGCTGGCTATGGCTATCCAACAGAGAGGGATGCTATGTTAGCTAGCTGGCTATGGCTATCCAACAGAGTGGGATGCTATGTTAGCTAGCTGGCTATGGCTATCCAACAGAGAGGATTGCTATGTTAGCTGGCTGGCTATGGCTATCCAACAGAGTGGGATGCTATGTTAGCTAGCTGGCTATGGCTATCCAACAGAGAGGGATGCTATGTTAGCTAGCTGGCTATGGCTATCCAACAGAGAGGGATGCTATGTTAGCTAGCTGGCTATGGCTATCCAACACTGGAACTCTTCCCAAGTGGCGCAGCGGTCTAAGGCACTGCATCTCAGTGCAAGAGGCATCACTACAGACCTTGGCTTAATTCCAGGCTGTATCACAACTGGACATGATTGGGAGTCCCATGGGGCGACGCACAATTGGCCCAGCGTTGTCCGGGTTTGGCTGGGGTAGGCCGTCATTGTAATTAAGAATTTGTTAACTTACTTACCAAGTTAAATAAAGGTTAAATAAATAAATAAAAACAAGTCAAGGTAAGCTTTGGGTTTTATACAGTAATTGCCACCAGTGCCCGCCAGGGTAACTGCTAAACTGCTTTCTGACTATACACTGTACTGTATAGTAGCGGGTTTACTAAAGTGTTAGTTCCAGTAGTTATATTGACGATGACATGACAACGGTGTAGGCTGTGTATAGCGATTAGACGTCACAGGTTATTTCGCATGATCACAGACAGCTGATGTGTGGTGCACTGAAGTCCACAAGCGAAGGGGAAAGGTGATAGGTGGAGAGCGTGTAGATTGTTGTGAGAAGGAATTATAAATACAACTAGTAAAGTGATCATGCTGTTTGTATGTGACTGCTGTGAAAGTGAACTGTGTTTGCGTGTGGTCAGGGGTGTATTCATTCTGCCGATTCTGTTGAAAAACGTTAATTAAACAGATGCAAAAACGGGGATAAACATACCTGAATATGTCCAACAGAAACTCTCATTTGCAACTGTTGGACTAATGACTACACCCTAGATCAGGTAAATGCAGGCGAGAGTGTGCAAGGCGGCATTGAATGTGTCAATGTCTGTCACCTTGATCACTCAAAATTCTCTCGACCTGTGCACCTACGTTGTACACTTTCATTCGTAGGCAAGGTTGTAGCAACCTCATGATGGGTATAGCGAAAATTCAAGTATCATGTACTATCCTAAACCTATCGCTGTTACATTGAACTGGGTGAATGGAATATGAATGACAGTCATCCAATATGCTGTAATAGAAATAAGGCCACGTTCATAAAATGTTGTATCATACTCCCTCATCTTGAACGGCACCGACCGCCTCTGTTTCACATACCTCAGCCTCATTCCATATGCTCTGTCCTTCGACTTCCCCCACTTCCTCCTGAGAGTCAGGCTACTGCCCATCTCAAATCACCCCTATCCCAATCAACCCCTGTACCCCTAACCCTTACACCAACCAACCCTGTACCCCTAACCCTTACCCCAACCAACCCTGTACCCCTACCCCAACCAACCCTGTACCCTTAACCCCTACCCCAATAAGCCCCTGTACCCCCAACACCTACCTCATTCAAACCCTGTACCCCTAACCCCTACCCCAACCAACCCTGTACCCCTGTATCCCTACCCCATTCAACTCCTACCCCAACCAACCCTGTACCCTTAACCCCTACCCCAATCAGCCCCTGTACCCTTAACCCCTACCCCATTCAACCCATACTCCTAATGCCTACCCCACTCAGCCCCTGTACCCCTAACCCCTACCCCAATCAACCGCTGTACCCCTAACCCCTGTACCCCTACCCACTTAACCCCTGTACTCCTAACCCCTGTACCCCTACCCACTTAACCCCTGTACCCCCAACTCCTTTACCCTAACCCACTCAACCCATGTACCCCTACCTCTCTCGCCCCTGTATCCGTAACCCTCTCAACCCCCTGTACCCCTCTCACCCCTGTACCCCTAAATCCTACACCTCTCAACCCCTGTTCCCCTAATCCCTCCCCTCTCGACCACTAACCCATAACTCCTACCACTCTAAACCACTGGATCCCTAACCCCTATCCCTCTAAACCACTGGATCCCTAACCCCTACCCCTCTAAACCACTGGATCCCTAACCCCTACCCCTCTAAACCACTGTACCCCTAACCCCTACCCCTCTAAACCACTGGATCCCTAACCCCTACCCCTCTAAACCACTGGATCCCTAACCCCTACCCCTCTAAACCACTGGACCCCTAACCCCTACCCCTCTAAACCACTGGACCCCTAACCCCTACCCCTCTAAACCACTGGACCCCTAACCCCTAACCCCTACCCCTCTAAACCACTGGATCCCTAACCCCTAACCCCTACCCCTCTAAACCACTGGACCCCTAACCCCTAACCCCTACCCCTCTAAACCACTGGACCCCTAACCCCTAACCCCTACCCCTCTAAACCACTGGATCCCTAACCCCTAACCCCTACCCCTCTAAACCACTGGACCCCTAACCCCTAACCCCTACCCCTCTAAACCACTGGACCCCTAACCCCTACCCCTCTAAACCACTGGATCCCTAACCCCTAACCCCTACCCCTCTAAACCACTGGATCCCTAACCCCTAACCCCTACCCCTCTAAACCACTGGACCCCTAACCCCTAACCCCTACCCCTCTAAACCACTGGACCCCTAACACCTACCCCTCTAAACCACTGGACCCCTAACCCCTACCCCTCTAAACCACTGGATCCCTAACCCCTACCCCTCTAAACCACTGGATCCCTAACCCCTAACCCCTACCCCTCTAAACCACTGGACCCCTAACCCCTACCCCTCTAAACCACTGGACCCCTAACCCCTAACCCCTACCCCTCTAAACCACTGGACCCCTAACCCCTACCCCTCTAAACCACTGGACCCCTAACCCCTACCCCTCTAAACCACTGGACCCCTAACCCCTACCCCTCTAAACCACTGGACCCCTAACCCCTAACCCCTACCCCTCTAAACAACTGGACCCCTAACCCCTAACCCCTACCCCTCTAAACCACTGGACCCCTAACCCCTAACCCCTACCCCTCTAAACCACTGGACCCCTAACCCCTAACCCCTACCCCTCTAAACCACTGGACCCCTAACCCCTACCCCTCTAAACCACTGGACCCCTAACCCCTACCCCTCTAAACCACTGGATCCCTAACCCCTAACCCCTACCCCTCTAAACCACTGGATCCCTAACCCTAACCCCTACCCCTCTAAACCACTGGATCCCTAACCCCTACCCCCTACCCCTCTAAACCACTGGACCCCTAACCCCTAACCCCTACCCCTCTAAACCACTGGACCCCTAACCCCTAACCCCTACCCCTCTAAACCACTGGACCCCTAACCCCTACCCCTCTAAACCACTGGACCCCTAACCCCTACCCCTCTAAACCACTGGACCCCTAACCCCTACCCCTCTAAACCACTGGATCCCTAACCTCTAAACCCTAACCCCTACCCCTCTAACCCCTACCCCTCTAAACCCCTAACCCCTAATCCTCTAAACCACTGGACCCCTAACCCCTAACCCTCTAAACCCCTAACCCCTACCCCTCTAAACCCCTAACCCCTACCCCTCTAAACCCCTAACCCCTAACCCTCTAAACCACTGGACCCATATTGCTTACACTCATCACCGAAGTTGGTTCGGTGATGAGTAATCATTCCTGAGACATAAAATAGTTGTTTTCTTCTCTAGCCAATGCCTAGGCTTTAGCTCAGAGAACTAACAGAGTTTTGTTGCATGTAAACTTCATAGGTCACAGGGGCAAGTTGATTTGGGAGTGTTCAGAGCTGTGACAGTTTGTGGTAAGGTCACCTACAGCAGAGAGAAGAGCCCATCAGAGCAAACATGTCTGCATGTCTAAGACAGGAGAGGAGACAAAGAGTGAAGAAGAATAGCTTCATTCTTCCAACACACACACAGTCTCTCCACGGTCTGAAGGATCTGGGACATTTAATAGCAGGGAACCCAATGTATTCTGGCCTCTCCTGAGGTCTCAGGCTCTTCTACGCAATGCCATCTCACACTATCCTGTCTAACACTATCTCATCTAACACTATGCTGTATAACACTATCCTATCTAACACTATCCTGTATAACACTATCCTATCTAACACTATCACATCTAACACTATCTCATCTAACACTATGCTGTATAACACTATCCTATCTAACACTATCTCATCTCACACTATCCTGTATAACACTATCACATCAAACACTATCCTGTCTAACACTATCCTGTATAACACTATCCTGTCTATCACTATCTCATCTAGCACTATCTCATCTAGCACTATCCTGTATAACACTATCACATCAAACACTATCCTGTCTAACACTATCCTGTATAACACTATCCTGTCTATCACTATCTCATCTAGCACTATCTCATCTAGCACTATCTCATCTAACACTATCCTGTATAACACTATCCTGTCTATCACTATCTCATCTAGTACTATCTCATCTAACACTATCCTGTATAACACTATCCTGTCTATCACTATCTCATCTAGCACTATCTCATCTAACACTATCCTGTCTAACACTATCCTGTCTAACACTATCCTGTCTAACACTATCCTGTATAACACTATCCTGTCTAACACTATCCTGTCTAACACTATCCTGTCTAACACTATCTCATCTAACACTATCCTGTCTAACACTATCTCATCTAGCACTATCTCATCTAACACTATCCTGTATAACACTATCCTGTCTATCACTATCTCATCTAGCACTATCTCATCTAACACTATCCTGTCTAACACTATCCTGTCTAACACTATCCTGTCTAACACTATCCTGTCTAACACTATCACATCTAACACAATCCTGTCTATCACTATCTAATCTAACACTATCCTGTCTAACACTATCCTGTCACATATAACATTATCCTGTCTAACACTATCCTGTCTAACACTATCACATCTAACACAATCCTGTCTAACACTATCCTGTCTAACACTATCCTGTCTAACACTATCCTGTCTAACACTATCCTGTCACATATAACACTATCCTGTCTAACACTATCCTGTCACATATAACACTATCCTGTCTAACACTATCCAGTCTAACACTATACTGTCTAACACTATCCTGTCTAACACTATCCTGTCACATATAACACTATCCTGTCACATATAACATTATCCTGTCTAACACTATCCTGTCTAACACTATCCTGTCTAACACTATCCTGTCTAACACTATCCTGTCACATATAACACTATCCTGTCTAACACTATCCTGTCACATATAACACTATCCTGTCACATATAACACTATCCTGTCTAACACTATCCTGTCTAACACTATCCTGTCACATCTAACACTATCCTGTCTAACACTATCCTGTCTAACACTATCCTGTCTAACACTATCCTGTCTAACACTATCCTGTCACATATAACACTATCCTGTCTAACACTATCCTGTCTAACACTATCCTGTCTAACACTATCCTGTCTAACACTATCCTGTCTAACACTATCCTGTCTAACACTATCCTGTCTAACACTATCCTGTCACATATAACACTATCCTGTCACATATAACACTATCCTGTCACATATAACACTATCCTGTCTAACACTATCCTGTCTAACACTATCCTGTCTAACACTATCCTGTCTAACACTATCCTGTCACATCTAACACTATCCTGTCTAACACTATCCCATCTCACATTATCACAAATAACACTATCCTGTCTAACACTATCTCATCTAGCACTATCTCATCTAACACTATCTCATCTATCACTATCTCATCTATCACTATCTCATCTATCACTATCTCATCTATCACTATCTCATCTATCACTATCTCATCTAGCACTATCTCATATAGCACTATCTCATCTAACACTATCCTGTCTAACACTATCCTGTCTAACACTATCCTGTCTAACACTATCCTGTCACATATAACACTATCCTGTCACATATAACACTATCCTGTCTAACACTATCCTGTCTAACACTATCCTGTATAACACTATCCTGTATAATACTATCCTGTCTATCACTATCTCATCTAGCACTATCCTGTCTAACACTATCTCATCTAACACTATCCTGTCTAACACTATCACATCTCACATTATCACAAATAACACTATCCTGTCTATCACTATCTCATCTAGCACTATCTCATATAGCACTATCTCATCTAACACTATCCTGTCTAACACTATCCTGTCTAACACTATCCTGTGTAACACTATCTCATCTAACACTATCCTGTCTAACACTATCTCATCTAGCACTATCCTGTATAACACTACCCAACTAACACTATCCTGTCTAACACTATCTCATCTAACACTATCCTGTATAACACTATCTCATCTAACACTATATCATCTAACACAATCCTGTCTAACACTATCCTGTCTAACACTATCCTGTCTATCACTATCTCATCTAACACTATTTCATCTAACACTATCTCATCTAACACTATCCTGTCTATCACTATCTAATCTAACACTATCCTGTCTAACACTATCCTGTCTAACACTATCACATCTAACACTATCTCATCTAACACTATCCTGTCTAACACTATCCTGTCTAACACTATCCTGTCTAACACTATCCTGTCTAACACTATCCTGTCTAACACTATCCTGTCACATCTAACACTATCCTGTCTAACACTATCCTGTCACATATAACACTATCCTGTCACATATAACACTATCCTGTCTAACACTATCCTGTCTAACACTATCCTGTCTAACACTATCCTGTCTAACACTATTCTGTCACATATAACACTATCCTGTCTAACACTATCCTGTCTAACAGTATCCTGACTAACACTATCCTGTCACATATAACACTATCCTGTCACATATAACACTATCCTGTCTAACACTATCCGGTCTAACACTATCCTGTCACATATAACACTATCCTGTCACATATAACACTACCCTGTCTAACACTATCCTGTCTAACACTATCCTGTCTAACACTATCCTGTCTAACACTATCCTGTCACATCTAACACTATCCTGTCTAACACTATCCTGTCTAACACTATCCTGTCACATCTAACACTATCCTGTCTATCACTATCTAATCTAACACTATCCTGTCTAACACTATCCTGTCTAACACTATCCTGTCTAACACTATCCTGTCTAACACTATCCTGTCACATATAACACTATCCTGTCACATATAACACTATCCTGTCTAACACTATCCTGTCTATCACTATCTAATCTAACACTATCCTGTCTATCACTATCTAATCTAACACTATCCTGTCTAACACTATCCTGTCTAACACTATCACATCTAACACTATCCTGTCTATCACTATCTAATCTAACACTATCCTGTCTAACACTATCACATCTAACACTATCCTGTCTATCACTATCTAATCTAACACTATCCTGTCTAACACTATCCTGTCTAACACTATCCTGTCTAACACTATCCTGTCTAACACTATCCTGTCACATCTAACACTATCCTGTCTAACACTATCCTGTCACATATAACACTATCCTGTCACATATAACACTATCCTGTCTAACACTATCCTGTCTAACACTATCCTGTCACATATAACACTATCCTGTCACATATAACACTACCCTGTCTAACACTATCCTGTCTAACACTATCCTGTCTAACACTATCCTGTCACATCTAACACTATCCTGTCTAACACTATCCTGTCTAACACTATCCTGTCACATCTAACACTATCCTGTCACATATAACACTATCCTGTCTAACACTATCCTGTCTAACACTATCCCGTCTAACACTATCCTGTCACATATAACACTATCCTGTCACATCTAACACTATCCTGTCTAACACTATCCTGTCTAACACTATCCTGTCACATATAACACTATCCTGTCACATATAACACTATCCTGTCACATATAACACTATCCTGTCTAACACTATCCTGTCACATAACACTATCCTGTCACATATAACACTATCCTGTCTAACACTATCCTGTCACATATAACACTATCCTGTCACATATAACACTATCCTGTCTAACACTATCCTGTCTAACACTATCCTGTCTAACACTATCCTGTCACATATAACACTATCCTGTCACATATAACACTATCCTGTCACATATAACACTATCCTGTCACATATAACACTATCCTGTCTAACACTATCCTGTCTAACACTATCCTGTCACATATAACACTATCCTGTCACATATAACACTATCCTGTCACATATAACACTATCCTGTCTAACACTATCCTGTCTAACACTATCCTGTCTAACACTATCTCATTTAACACTATCCTGTCTAACACTATCTCATTTAACACTATCCTGTCTAACACTATCCTGTCTAACACTATCCTGTCTAACACTATCTCATTTAACACTATCCTGTCTAACACTATCCTGTCTAACACTATCCTGTCTAACACTATCCTGTCTAACACTATCCTGTCACATATAACACTATCCTGTCTAACACTATCCTGTCTAACACTATCCTGTCTAACACTATCCTGTCACATATAACACTATCCTGTCACATATAACACTATCCTGTCACATATAACACTATCCTGTCACATATAACACTATCCTGTCTAACACTATCCTGTCACATATAACACTATCCTGTCACATATAACACTATCCTGTCTAACACTATCCTGTCTAACACTATCCTGTCTAACACTATCTCATCTAACACTATCCTGTCTAACACTATCCTGTCTAACACTATCCTGTCTAACTCTATCCTGTCTAACACTATCCTGTCTAACACTATCCTGTCTAACACTATCCTGTCACATATAACACTATCCTGTCTAACACTATCCTGTCTAACACATCTCCCTTTCAACCACAATTGATTTGACTTCCATTCTTGATTTTACTTCCATTCTTGATTTTACTTCCATTCTCTCTGTTGGGGGAAAAGAGTAGCCAACTGAATGGTGAAATACCTGCAACCCTTGCAGCTGTCTGGGCTGGCAGGGCTTGGCTTTGCTCAAAGGAGAAAGTCAAACTGACTGAGTGACATAAATGCATTGGCATCGATGATAGCTAGCATTGACGTATGTGGTGTATCAGAAGGCCCTTTGTGTGCCTGGCCCCAGATAACCCCAGCTCAAGTGAGGTGAGGATGACAGGGTTCCACTACCCAGCCCAGCTGCACCGTAGCACCTCTCTCTTGTGGTGACAGTTGAAGGCAACACGAACCGTGTCATAAACAGCATCACTTACCTCACAGTATAGCAGGTATATATAATCTGTAGATAGTAGAGCAGGTATATATAATCTGTAGATAGTAGAGCAGGTATATATAATCTGTAGATAGTAGAGCAGGTATATATAATCTGTAGATAGTAGAGCAGGTATATATAATCTGTAGATAGTAGAGCAGGTATATATAATCTGTAGATAGTAGAGCAGGTATATAGAGTCTCTATAGATAGTATAGCAGGTATATATAATCTGTAGATAGTAGAGCAGGTATATAGAGTCTCTATAGATAGTATAGCAGGTATATATAATCTGTAGATAGTAGAGCAGGTATATAGAGTCTCTATAGATAGTATAGCAGGTATATATAATCTGTAGATAGTAGAGCAGGTATATAGAGTCTCTATAGATAGTAGAGCAGGTATATAGAGTCTCTGTAGATAGTAGAGCAGGTATATATAATCTGTAGATAGTAGAGCAGGTATATATAATCTGTAGATAGTAGAGCAGGTATATAGAGTCTCTATAGATAGTATAGCAGGTATATATAATCTGTAGATAGTAGAGCAGGTATATAGAGTCTCTATAGATAGTATAGCAGGTATATATAATCTGTAGATAGTAGAGCAGGTATATAGAGTCTCTATAGATAGTAGAGCAGGTATATATAATCTGTAGATAGTAGAGCAGGTATATAGAGTCTCTATAGATAGTATAGCAGGTATATATAATCTGTAGATAGTAGAGCAGGTATATAGAGTCTCTATAGATAGTAGAACAGGTATATAGAGTCTCTGTAGATAGTAGAGCAGGTATATAGAGTCTTTATAGATAGTAGAGCAGGTATATAGAGTATCTATAGATAGTAGAGCAGGTATATAGAGTCTCTGTAGATAGTAGAGCAGGTATATAGAGTCTTTGTAGATAGTAGAGCAGGTATATAGAGTCTCTATAGATAGTAGAGCAGGTATATAGAGTCTATGTAGATAGTAGAGCAGGTATATAGAATCTCTGTAGATAGTAGAGCAGGTATATAGAGTCTCTATAGATAGTATAGCAGGTATATAGAATCTCTGTAGATAGTAGAGCAGGTATATAGAGTCTCTATAGACAGTAGAACAGGTATATAGAGTCTCTATAGATAGTAGAGCAGGTATATAGAGTCTCTATAGATAGTAGAGCAGGTATATACATTTACTTATAGAGTCTCTATAGATAGTAGAGCAGGTATATAAAGTCTCTATAGATAGTAGAGCAGGTATATAGAGTCTCTATAGATAGTATAACAGGTATATAGAATCTCTGTAGATAGTAGAGCAGGTATATATAGTCTCTATAGATAGTATATCAGGTATATAGAGTCTCTGTAGATAGTAGAGCAGGTATATAGAGTCTCTATAGATAGTAGAGCAGGTATATAGAGTCTCTATAGATAGTAGAGCAGGTATATAGAGTCTCTATAGATAGTAGAGCTGGTATATAGACTCTGTCAATGAATCAAAATCAAATCAAATCAAATTTATTTATATAGCCCTTCGTACATCAGCTGATATCTCAAAGTGCTGCACAGAAACCCAGCCTAGAACCCCAAACAGCAAGCAATGCAGGTGTAGAAGCATGTATATAGAGTCTCTATAGATAGTAGAGCAGGTATATAGAGTCTCTGTAGATAGTAGAGCAGGTATATAGAGTCTCTGTAGATAGTAGAGCAGGTATATAGAGTCTCTATAGATAGTAGAGCAGGTATATAGAGTCTCTGTAGATAGTAGAGCAGGTATATAGAGTCTCTGTAGATAGTAGAGCTGGTATATAGAGTCTCTGTAGATAGAAGAGCAGGTATATAGAGTCTCTATAGATAGTAGAGCAGGTATATAGAGTCTCTATAGATAGTAGAGCAGGTATATAGAGTCTGTGTATCACAGGGGAGGGTTAGGGTCTCGATAGATAGTAGAGCAGGTATATAGAGTCTCTATAGATAGTAGAGCAGGTATATAGAGTCTCTATAGATAGTAGAGCAGGTATATAGAGTCTCTGTAGATAGTAGAGCAGGTATATAGAGTCTCTGTAGATAGTAGAGCTGGTATATAGAGTCTCTGTAGATAGAAGAGCAGGTATATAGAGTCTCTGTAGATAGTAGAGCAGGTATATAGAGTCTCTATAGATAGTAGAGCAGGTATATAGAGTCTCTATAGATAGTAGAGCAGGTATATAGAGTCTCTATAGATAGAAGAGCAGGTATATAGAGTCTGTGCAGCACAGGGGAGGGTTAGGGTCTCTATAGATAGTAGAGCAGGTCCTTCTGTAGCTCAGTTGGTAGAGCATGGTGCTTGTAACGCCTAGTGGGTTAGATAGAATGTATGCACACATGACTGTAAGTCGCTTTGGATAAAAGCGTCTGCTAAATGGCATATTTTTTTTTTTTTTTTTTTTTTTTTATATAGAGTCTCTATAGATAGTAGAGCAGGTATATAGAGTCTCTATAGATAGTAGAGCAGGTATATAGAGTCTCTATAGATAGTAGAGCAGGTATATAGAGTCTCTATAGATAGTAGAGCAGGTATATAGAGTCTCTGTAGATAGTAGAGCAGGTATATAGAGTCTCTATAGATAGTAGAGCAGGTATATAGAGTCTCAATAGATAGAAGAGCAGGTATATAGAGTCTGTGCAGCACAGGGGAGGGTTAGGGTCTCTATAGATAGAAGAGCAGGTATATAGAGTCTCTATAGATAGAAGAGCAGGTATATAGAGTCTCTATAGATAGTAGAGCAGGTATATAGAGTCTGTGCAGCACAGGGGAGGGTTAGGGTCTCTATAGATAGTAGAGCAGGTATATAGAGTCTCTGTAGATAGAAGAGCAGGTATATAGAGTGTCTGTAGATAGTAGAGCAGGTATATAGAGTCTCTATAGATAGTAGAGCAGGTATATAGAGTCTCTATAGATAGAAGAGCAGGTATATAGAGTCTCTATAGATAGAAGAGCAGGTATATAGAGTCTGTGCAGCACAGGGGAGGGTTAGGGTCTCTATAGATAGTAGAGCAGGTATATAGAGTCTCTATAGATAGTAGAGCAGGTATATAGAGTCTCTGTAGATAGTAGAGCAGGTATATATAGTCTCTATAGATAGTAGAGCAGGTATATAGAGTCTCTATAGATAGAAGAGCAGGTATATAGAGTCTGTGCAGCACAGGGGAGGGTTAGGGTCTCTATAGATAGTAATGCAGGTATATAGAGTCTCTATAGATAGTAGAGCAGGTATATAGAGTCTCTATAGATAGTAGAGCAGGTATATAGAGTCTCTGTAGATAGTAGAGCAGGTATATAGAGTCTCTATAGATAGTAGAGCAGGTATATAGAGTCTCTGTAGATAGTAGAGCAGGTATATAGAGTCTCTATAGATAGTAGAGCAGGTATATAGAGTCTCTGTAGATAGTAGAGCAGGTATATAGAGTCTCTATAGATAGTAGAGCAGGTATATAGAGTCTCTATAGATAGTAGAGCAGGTATATAGAGTCTCTATAGATAGAAGAGCAGGTATATAGAGTCTCTATAGATAGAAGAGCAGGTATATAGAGTCTGTGCAGCACAGGGGAGGGTTAGGGTCTCTATAGATAGTAGAGCAGGTATATAGAGTCTCTGTAGATAGAAGAGCAGGTATATAGATAGTAGAGCTCTATAGATAGTAGAGCAGGTATATAGAGTCTCTATAGATAGAAGAGCAGGTATATAGAGTCTCTATAGATAGAAGAGTAGGTATATAGAGTCTGTGCAGCACAGGGGAGGGTTAGGGTCTCTATAGATAGTAGAGCAGGTATATAGAGTCTCTATAGATAGTATAGCAGGTATATAGAGTCTCTGTAGATAGTAGAGCAGGTATATATAGTCTCTATAGATAGTAGAGCAGGTATATAGAGTCTCTATAGATAGAAGAGCAGGTATATAGAGTCTGTGCAGCACAGGGGAGGGTTAGGGTCTCTATAGATAGTAGAGCAGGTATATAGAGTCTCTATAGATAGTAGAGCAGGTATATAGAGTCTCTATAGATAGTAGAGCAGGTATATAGAGTCTCTGTAGATAGTAGAGCAGGTATATAGAGTCTCTATAGATAGTAGAGCAGGTATATAGAGTCTCTGTAGATAGTAGAGCAGGTATATAGAGTCTCTATAGATAGTAGAGCAGGTATATAGAGTCTCTGTAGATAGTAGAGCAGGTATATAGAGTCTCTATAGATAGTAGAGCAGGTATATAGAGTCTGTGTATCACAGGGGAGGGTTAGGGTCTCTATAGATAGTAGAGCAGGTATATAGAGTCTCTATAGATAGTAGAGCAGGTATATAGGGTCTCTATAGATAGTAGAGCAGGTATATAGAGTCTCTATAGATAGTAGAGCAGGTATATAGAGTCTGTGTATCACAGGGGAGGGTTAGGGTCTCTATAGATAGTAGAGCAGGTATATAGAGTCTCTATAGATAGTAGAGCAGGTATATAGAGTCTCTATAGATAGTAGAGCAGGTATATAGAGTCTGTGCAGCACAGGGGAGGGTTAGGGTCTCTATAGATAGTAGAGCAGGTATATAGAGTCTGTGCAGCACAGGGGAGGGTTAGGGTCTCTATAGATAGTAGAGCAGGTATATAGAGTCTGTGCAGCACAGGGGAGGGTTAGGGTTTTCACAATGGAAAGTGTTATCAAACATCCATCTGTAATCGTATTCTGTTACATTCCCTGATAAAATTGACAACATTTGACCAGTAAGATATTTTGTGTTTTATAAAAAATCTGAGACTCCGCAAATTTTGGTCCTCAAGAGCTTTGGACTGTGATTGGTGGTTTCCAGGAAAGGAAAAGGTTGACAACCTCTGATCTGGCTGTTTTTAGATGTCCTCTAAGGCTCTCTGTCTCTTTGTCTTAGGTCAGTACCTCAGTATACCTATCGCCAGGAGTAAATCACCCCCAGACAGGAGAGGACAGCCCACGGGAGAGGATGACAACAGCAAGAATGTACTATCTCTCTGTCCATTTGTCTGTCTGTCAGAGCTTGTAAGTGGTGTGGACGGTTGCACAGGTGACCTTTGAACTTAACCCTACCTGGCAACCTATCAAGTGCCCGAGAGGAGACACATCGCTCAGAGAAGCTTATGACACGCACATAAACACACACACGCTACAGGGAACACATTCAGAACAACACACACACGCTACAGGGAACACATACAGAACAACACACACTACAGGGAACACATACAGAACAACACACACGCTACAGGGAACACATACAGAACAACACACACACTACAGGGAACACATACAGAACAACACACACACTACAGGGAACACATACAGAACAACACACACACACACTACAGGGAACACATACAGAACAACACACACGCTACAGGGAACACATACAGAACAACACACACACACTACAGGGAACACATACAGAACAACACACACGCTACAGGGAACACATACAGAACAACACACACACACAACAGGGAACACATACAGAACAACACACACTACAGGGAACACATACAGAACAACACACACACTACAGGGAACACATACAGAACAACACACACACTACAGGGAACACATACAGAACAACACACACACACACTACAGGGAACACATACAGAACAACACACACACTACAGGGAACACATACAGAACAACACACACACACTACAGGGAACACATACAGAACAACACACACTACAGAGAACACATTCAGAACAACACACAGTACGACTCACTAAGGAGCAGGCTGACTGAGGTGTGAACTGGAAATAGTGAGGGTCACATTCCAGTGGTCGGAAGCAAGCCAAGCCAGGGTGGGATTTTCTCTCTCTCTCTCTCACACACACACACACACACACACACACACACACACACACACACACACACACACACACACACACACACACACACACACACACACACACACACACACACACACACACACACACACACACACACACACACTCCTGTGGCTGGTGGTATGATGTGTTTTGGCACACAAACACACATGTGGACGTGACTTGACAACAGTCATTTCTCAGATGATGTCATCTGCGGCTGTTATCTCAGGCAGATCGCCGAGAGTGACTTTGAAGTTGGACGTTTAGCCCATGACCTAAAGACGTCGGGAAATGCCTTTCCCAACCGGCCACTAGGGGTGGCAGTGGGCGCTATGGGTTCTGGGTTCTATGGGTTCTGGGTTCTATGAGTTCTATGGGTTCTGCTAGGGTGGTGTGGACAGGAAAGGGAAAGGGAAAGGGGGGGGTACCAAGTCAACTGTCCAACTGAATGCATTCAACTGAAATGTGTCTTCTGCATTTAACCCAACCCCTCTGATCCAGAGAGGCACGGGGGGGGGGGGCTGCCTTAAATCGACATCCACGTCATCGCCACATTGGATTAACTGCCTTTCTCAGGTGCAGAACGACAATATTTTTTTAACATGGTCAGCTCGGGGATTTGATCCAGCAACCTTCCGGTTACTAGTCCAACGCTCCTACCCGCCAGGTGTGGAAGGAGGGTGTGATCCCATGACTCTGGATCAGGGAGTAGCGTGTTGGATCTCAGTGGTGGACACTAGTTTTTTATTTTATTGTTTGAACCCTATCCCATACCTTAACCCATACCTTAACCCATACCTTAACCCATACCTTAACCCATACCTTAACCCATACCTTAACCCATACCTTAACCCATACCTTAACCTATACCTTAACCCATACCTTAACCCATACCTTAACCCATACCTTAACCTTAACCCATACCTTAACCCATACCTTAACCCATACCTTAACCCAAACCTTAACCTTAACCCATACCTTAACCCATACCTTAACCCAAACCTTAACCCATACCTTAACCTTAACCTTAACCCATACCTTAACCCATACCTTAACCCATACCTTAACCCATACCTTAACCCAAACCTTAACCCATACCTTAACCCAAACCTTAACCTATACCTTAACCCATACCTTAACCCATACCTTAACCTATACCTTAACCCATACCTTAACCCATACCTTAACCTATACCTTAACCCATACCTTAACCCATACCTTAACCCAAACCTTAACCCATACCTTAACCCATACCTTAACCCAAACCTTAACCCATACCTTAACCCAAACCTTAACCCATACCTTACCCATACCTTAACCCATACCTTAACCCATACCTTAACCCATACCTTCACCCAAACCTTCACCCATACCTTAACCCATACCTTAACCCAAACCTTAACCCATACCTTAACCCAAACCTTAACCCATACCTTAACCCAAACCTTAACCCATACCTTAACCCATACCTTAACCCATACCTTAACCCATACCTTAACCCAAACCTTAACCCATACCTTAACCCAAACCTTAACCCATACCTTAACCCAAACCTTAACCCATACCTTAACCCAAACCTTAACCCATACCTTAACCCAAACCTTAACCCATACCTTAACCCAAACCTTAACCCAAACCTTAACCCATACCTTAACCCATACCTTAACCCATACCTTAACCCATACCTTAACCCATACCTTAATCCAAACCTTAACCCATACCTTAACCCAAACCTTAACCCAAACCTTAACCCATACCTTAACCCATACCTTAACCCATACCTTAACCCATACCTTAACCCATACCTTAATCCAAACCTTAACCCATACCTTAACCCAAACCTTAACCCATACCTTAACCCATTCCTTAACCCATACCTTAACCCATACCTTAACCCATACCTTAACCCATACCTTAACCCAAACCTTAACCCATACCTTAACCCAAACCTTAACCCATACCTTACCCATACCTTAACCCATACCTTAACCCAAACCTTAACCCATACCTTAACCCATACCTTAACCCATACCTTAACCCATACCTTAACCCATACCTTAACCCAAACCTTAACCCAAACCTTAACCCATACCTTAACCGATACCTTAACCCATACCGTAACCATTTGGAATGAGTGCCTAAACTTAAATGTTTTGACCCTATCCAATGCCCTTAACCCTTAATCTTTTTACATTTTACATTTGGAGCAACGTTTAAAGAAATGAAACGATACTGACCAGAAAGAGTCAACCCAGGGTGTCAAAGACACTTTGAAATTTGACATTTGGAGAAAAACGTGAATGAACGTCTAACTCTGCAGTGAGACTGTGAGAGCTTGTTGGTTATCCTGAAATGTCTGTGGTTCCACCACACAGCATATGAAGTCACATCATATCTCAAACTCACATTATCATTCATTTAAAAAATTCACAGATCTGATAAGAATCTACTTGGATAGAAATGTTATGTTATAACTGTACTACAATAAAGTTAGCTCAGATTCCTGGGAGCATTTGAGCCTAAAGTACACCACATATTCTCCTATTGGAGGATGTTGTCAATCGGTCCAATCAGAAGGGTAACGGTACACAACATATTCTCCTATTGGAGGATGTTGTCAATCGGTCCAATCAGAAGGGTAACGGTACACCACATATTCTCCTATTGGAGGATGTTGTCAATCGGTCCAATCAGAAGGGTAACGGTACACAACATATTCTCCTATTGGAGGATGTTGTCAATCGGTCCAATCAGAAGGGTAACGGTACACAACATATTCTCCTATTGGAGGATGTTGTCAATCGGTCCAATCAGAAGGGTAACAATAATAAGACAAACAAGTTAAATAAGACATGTTGTCCTTTATGTGATCTAATAATATATCATTTATCCTTAAGGATTAGGTCCTTATAGCTAGAAGGATTCAACCTAGTAGGTATAGCCTATATACAAGTTGTTTCATTTTACTCTACAGCTCCCTCAGCTAGCCCCACCTCCATCCCTCCCTCAGCCAGCCCCACCTCCATCCCTCCCTCAGCCAGCCCCACCTCCATCCCTCCCTCAGCCAGCCCCACCTCCATCCCTCCCTCAGCCAGCCCCACCTCCATCCCTCCCTCAGCCAGCCCCACCTCCATCCCTCCCTCAGCCAGCCCCACCTCCATCCTCCCTCAGCCAGCCTCACCTCCATCCTCCCTCAGCCAGCCCCACCATCCTCCCTCAGCCAGCCCCACCTCCACCCGTCCCTCAGCCAGCCCCACCTCCATCCGTCCCTCAGCCAGCCCCACCTCCATCCCTCCCTCAGCCAGCCCCACCTCCATCCTCCCTCAGCCAGCCCCACCATCCTCCCTCAGCCAGCCTCACCTCCACCCGTCCCTCAGCCAGCCCCACCTCCATCCGTCCCTCAGCCAGCCCCACCTCCATCCCTCCCTCAGCCAGCCCCACCTCCATCCCTCCCTCAGCCAGCCCCACCTCCATCCATCCCTCCCTCAGCCAGCCCCATCTCCATCCGTCCCTCAGCCAGCCCCACCTCCATCCCTGCCTCAGCCAGCCCCACCATCCCTCCCTCAACCAGCCCCACCATCCCTCCCTCCCTCTTCAGAGCTGTGAATCAGCAGCACGCCGACACCTCTCAGCCCAGAGCAGGGACTGGACTCCCAGTCATTCAGAGGCCACCCTCATTACCCCTCCACCCTGCACCCAGGTGGCCACGGATCTAATGCCTTAGCCAGTTCCAAAACCAGCCCCCCCTACCCCTCCACTCACACACACACCCCTAGCTCCGGCCCCCACTCACGCCTTACATCCCATTCAGTCAGACTTAAGTCAGAAAAAGTGTGGTGCTTAATGACTTTCCCACCCACTAAAGCGAACGCACATGTTGAAGAGGTTAAGGATAATATGGCTTTCGATAGTCTTTACCTCCCCAACGAGTATTGTCACAAATGTTGAACACCCTGAGTTCAGCCTTAATCGTAGCGTTAAAATGGATGTTACCCACATATGACATGCTACTCAGTTTTGGTTATTGTGCATGTAATGCTTATTTCCATTCAACATAGCCTAACACACTGAATAAAACGAAATACCA